>NW_024573842.1:0-17756 GCF_018153835.1 Drosophila eugracilis | reverse complement strand
TTATTTGCCTTTTACATTGTGAGGTTACTTTACTTGAACAACCTTTTTATTTAATTCAAATATCTTCATTTAAATGTGTCAAGTATAATAATTACGAAATACTCGTATGTATGATTAAGAGTGCTTAGGAATGGCATTGTCGATGGCTGTCACGACATCTGAAAAAAAGGGATATGAGGGCAATAAGGGCATCTGAAGGGCCGCCCGTATCCTCCTTGAGCCGAAACACCATCGACTTTTTTAGGATGTTTGATCCTTACCCACCTTTTTACAAGTCATCACAAAAAGTTCGTTGCTCAAGTATTTAGATCAAAGCCGATCGAGGTATTTCTCATAGAAATTTACAAATGCAGGCAGAATTCCGGGTCTCTACTGGATGTATCGGTCGAAGGGTTGCCAAACACGGAGACGATTTCTCGACCGTAAGAGCAGATTCATCGATCACCTTGGCAGTGTCCTGTTCCCAGGAGATATCAACGGCAGCAAAGGCAGCTACAAAATATTAAACTTAAATGCAATGCGAATTCATCTTAGACGGTGATTTTACTTCTCGAACTGATCGATTGAAACTTATAATTTGTGCGCTGAACCCTTCCGTATTTATAGCTGATTTCGGTGTGAAAATCTGCTGTCGTTGTCAAATTGGGATTATCAATATACGTATACTCATTTCATGAAAACAGCGGAGTTATCAACCTCGCCGTGTAACGTAAAAAAGGGGGCTTATATTGATGTAATTGGTAATATAATATATTTCTTGAAAAAATATTGATAAGCGAATCTTTAGTTATTAGAATAAAATGATTTTTAGTTATTAAATTCGTTTTAAATTACAAATGTATAAAACGACAGTTGATTATATGTAAAGTCTAGATATATAATTAGAATTATAAGTAAATCCAGCATTTATATCCCCGATATCTATTTCGTTATGAATAGATTTTAAAACATTTCCATGTCCATATTTATAGACTGATTTTCCTTACTCAAGATACTAAAATAAGTTATAATTTAAAATTTGACAACAACCAAAAACTTGCTGCATTTATTAAAATCAGAAAGGGTTTAACCTATTCGAATTGTGAAATAAGAGCAAAAGGACAAAAAATATTTGAAGTGGAAAATAAAAATTTTAATTTTGATAGAACTTAATTTGTTTATTATTTATTATAAATATTTCTCCATACTAAATTAATTAAAAAGGGTTAAGAACGCAATGATAATGTTATTCATAATAACCTGGGAAGATAATAGTCCTTTTTGTTTTAAAGCTCATATTTAATCTTAGTTCTTCAAAAAATCTGTTCTTGGTCGATATTTTAATATCAATACAGTTATGAAAGGTGCACTTATATTTAGTGCTAAGCGATTAAAAACAGTTTATCCTTGCAAGTTTAAGATTTTTATTTATTATTTATTTCTTCCAAAAATTAAAAGTAAATTTTACGTGTGATCTAATGAAAAACCTTTTGTTTTATCAAGCTTTTACATTTTATAATAACTTTCACTTGAACAACCTTTTTTATTAAATATCTTCATTTAAATGTTCTGAGTAGTTAGAAAATGGTTATGCAGAAGCACCTTGCCGACTGCTATCACAACCTCGGCAGCAATGGGGCCAAAAGGGCAACCAGAATCCTCCTTGGCCCCGAAAGCACCGTCGACTTTCTGGGACGTTTGATCGCCCTGCCTCCTCTCACAAAGATATCAGCATTATGTCGTTCCTCAGTGGTTAGATCCAGCTTATTAGAGTATTTCTCATAGTCTACAAATGCAGGCACATTGCGGGCCCTAGTGGATGTTAATGTCAGCCGGAGGGTTGCCAAAACAGTCCACGACCCTTAGTCACGAATTCATCATCACCTTGGCAGTGTCCTGTGCCCAGGGAGACATCCAACGACAACCAAAGGCAGCTACAAATATTTAATATTTCATTTTTTTTGGCTTGACTCACATTTTTGTCATAACTTACCTAAATTGCAGTGCGGAATTCATCTTAGACGGTGATGTTACTCCTCGAACTGATCGATTGAAACTTATAATTAGTGCACTCCATACTTCTGTATTTATAGCTGATTGAAGTTTGAAAATCTCAACTGTGTTATCATATTGGGATTATGCTAGTTCAAATCGCTGAGTTGTCAATATCAGCGTATAACGTAAAACTTATTGGGCTTGGGTAATGCATTCAAAGATAAGGAATACAAATTCAATGAATAATCTCTATTCTTAGAAGTTTTTAAGTGCATTGTGCCAAATGTTCTGATCATTTTATTTTATAACTAAACGACTGGTGTATCAGAATAATTTATTTAGTTAGTTAATTATATCTTAAATAATGCGTAAATAATAAAAATTCAAACTACAAATTGAAATATGTATTAATATTTTGTTAACACTAATTTAGACATTGAAATGAAAATATAATTTGGCTAAAAAAGATACAAAATTTTTATGTACTTTATTTGAGCTATGGGTAAACTTTTTTTGTTCAAAAAAAAAAATTAAGATAGCTGCATTTTTTTAAGATAGCTGCCTCGAAGTTGCGTGCAAAGTACTCAGGCAGCTAAGCAAATTATACTGTATATATGTACATATGTATATTTGTTAGATTAGGGTTAAGGTTTTCCATATCCGAAAATCGCAAATTGCTTATGGCGAATAGACTTGATCACACCACTGCCAACTTGAGAGTCCTCGCCAGCATTTTAGCATACCGAAAACTGGTATCTCTGTCTCTCGCAGTGCTTCAAGCTTACACGCAACATCTCTCATATTCGCATCGAACGAACTTGACCATCTGGCGAATAGATGGAACAAAGCGTACTTTCGAACAACCGTTAGAGTGCAGAGACGTAATGTCACTTGGCACATTCTTTTTACACTGACCATCATATTATTTACCTTTTACATTGTGAAATTACTTTTACTTGAACAACCTTTTTTGTTTAATTCAAATATCTTCATTTAAATGTGTCAAGTATAATAATTACGAAATACTCCGTATGTAGTTAAGAGTGCTTAGGAATGGCATTGTCGATGGCTGTCACGACATCTGAAAAAAAGGGGATGAGGGCAATAAGGGCATCTGAAGGGCCACCCGTATCCTCCTTGAGCCGAAACACCATCGACTTTTAGGATGTTTGATCCTTATACCTTTTTACAAAGTCATCACAAAAATTTCGTTGCTCAAGTGTTAGATCAAGCCGATCGGAGTATTTCTCATAGAAATTTACAAATGCAGGCAGAATTCGGTCCCTACTGGATGTATCGGTCGAAGGGTTGCCAAACACGGAGACGATTTCACGACCTTTGGAAACGAATTCATCATCACCTTGGCAGTGTCCTGTTCCCAGGAGATATCCAACGGCAACCAAAAGGCAGCTACAAATATTAAACTTAAATTGCAATGCGGAATTCATCTTAGACGGTGATTTTACTTCTCGAACTGATCGATTGAAACTTATAATTTGTGCACTGAACCCTTCCGTATTTATAGCTGATTTCGGTGTGAAAATCTGCTGTGTTGTCAAATTGGGATTATCAGCTATACGTATACTCATTTCATGAAAACAGCGGAGTTATCAATATCGCCGTGTAACGTAAAGGGGGCTTGTAATTGATGTAATTGGTAATATAATATATATTCTTGAAAAAATATTGATAAGCGAATCTTTAGTTATTAGAATAAAATGATTTTTAGTTATTAAATTCGTTTTAAATTACAAATGTATAAAACGACAGTTGATTATATGGTAAGGTAAATATATATAATTAGTCTTATACATAAGTCCATCATTTATATCCCCGATATCTATTTCGTTATGAATAGATTTTAAAACATTTCCATGTCCATATTTATAGACTGATTTTTCCTTACTCAAGATACTAAAATAAGTTATAATTTAAAATTTGACAACAACCAAAAACTTGCTGCATTTATTAAAATCAGAAAGGTTTAACCTATTCAGATTGTGAAATAAGAGCAAAAGGACAAAAATATTTGAAGTGGAAAATAAAGAATTTTAATTTTGATAGAACTTAATTTGTTTATTATTTATTATAAATATTTCTCCATACTAAATTAATTAAAAGGGTTAAGAACGCAATGATAATGTTATTCATAATAACCTGGGAAGATAATAGTCCTTTTTGTTTTAAAAGCTCATATTTAATCTTAGTTCTTCAAAAAATCTGTTCTTGGTCGATATTTTAATATCAATACAGTTATGAAAGGTGCACTTATATTTAGTGCTAAGCGATTAAAAACAGTTTATCCTTGCAAGTTTAAGATTTTTATTTATTATTTATTTCTTCCAAAAAATTAAGTAAATTTTACGTGTGATCTAATGAAAAACCTTTTGTTTTATCAAGCTTTTACATTTTATAATAACTTTCACTTGAACAACCTTTTTTATTAAATATCTTCATTTAAATGTTCTGAGTAGTTAGAAAATGGTTATGCAGAAGCACCTTGCCGACTGCTATCACAACCTCGGCAGCAATGGGAGCCAAAAAGGGCAACCAGAATCCTCCTTGGGCCGAAACACCGTCGACTTTCTGGGACGTTTGATCCTTATACCTCCTCACAAAGATATCAGCATTATGTCGTTCCTCAGTGGTTAGATCCAGCTTATTAGAGTATTTCTCATAGTAGTCTACAAATGCAGGCACATTGCGGGCCCTAGTGGATGTGTCAGCCGGAGGGTTGCCAAACAGTCCACGACCCTTAGTCACGAATTCATCATCACCTTGGCAGTGTCCTGTGCCCAGGAGACATCCAACGACAACCAAAAGGCAGCTACAAATATTTAATATTTCATTTTTTTGGCTTTGACTCACATTTTTGTCATAGCTTACCTAAATTGCAGTGCGGAATTCATCTTAGACGGTGATGTTACTCCCTCGAACTGATCGATTGAAACTTATAATTAGTGCACTCCATACTTCTGTATTTATAGCTGATTTAAGTTTGAAAATCTGCTGTGTTATCATATTGGGATTATGCTAGTTCAAATCGCTGAGTTGTCAATATCAGCGTATAACGTAAAACTTGTTGGGCTTGGGTAATGCATTCAAAGATAAGGAATACAAATTCAATGAATAATCTCTATTCTTAGAAGTTTTTAAGTGCATTGTGCCAAATGTTCACAGTCATTTTTATTTTTATAACTAAACGACTGGTGTATCGAATAATTTATTTAGTTAGTTAGTTATATCTTAAATAATGCGTAAATAATAAAAATTTAAACTACAAATTGAAATATGTATTAATATTTTGTTAACACTAATTTAGACATTGAAATGAAAATATAATTTGGCTAAAAAAGATACAAAATTTTTATGTACTTTATTTGAGCTATAGGTAAACTTTTTTTTTGTTTCAAAAAATTAAAATTAAGATAGCTGCATTTTTAAGATAGCTGCCTCGAAGTTGCGTGCAAAGTACTCAAGGCAGCTAAGCAAATTATACTGTATATATGTACATATGTATATTTGTTAGATTAGGGTTAAGGTTTTCCATATCCGAAAATCGCAAATTGCTTATGGCGAATAGACTTGATCACACCACTGCCAACTTGAGAGTCCTCGCCAGCATTTTAGCATACCGAAAACTGGTATCTCTGTCTCTCGCAGTGCTTCAAGCTTACACGCAACATCTCTCTCATATTCGCATCGAACGAACTTGACCATCTGGCGAATAGATGGAACAAAGCGTACTTTCGAACAACCGTTAGAGTGCAGAGACGTGAATTGTCACTTGGCACATTCTTTTTACACTGACCATCATATTATTTACCTTTTACATTGTGAAATTACTTTTACTTGAACAACCTTTTGTTTAATTCAAATATCTTCATTTAAATGTGTCAAGTATAATAATTACGAAATACTCGTATGTAGTTAAGAGTGCTTAGGAATGGCATTGTCGATGGCTGTCACGACATCTGAAAAAAAAGGGATGAGGGCAATAAGGGCATCTGAAGGGCCACCCGTATCCTCCTTGAGCCGAAACACCATCGACTTTTTAGGATGTTTGATCCTTATACCTTTTTACAAAGTCATCACAAAAATTTCGTTGCTCAAGTGTTAGATCAAGCCGATCGGAGTATTTCTCATAGAAATTTACAAATGCAGGCAGAATTCGGTCCCTACTGGATGTATCGGTCGAAGGGTTGCCAAACACGGAGACGATTTCACGACCTTTGGAAACGAATTCATCATCACCTTGGCAGTGTCCTGTTCCCAGGAGATATCCAACGGCAACCAAAAGGCAGCTACAAATATTAAACTTAAATTGCAATGCGGAATTCATCTTAGACGGTGATTTTACTTCTCGAACTGATCGATTGAAACTTATAATTTGTGCACTGAACCCTTCCGTATTTATAGCTGATTTCGGTGTGAAAATCTGCTGTGTTGTCAAATTGGGATTATCAGCTATACGTATACTCATTTCATGAAAACAGCGGAGTTATCAATATCGCCGTGTAACGTAAAAAGGGGGCTTGTAATTGATGTAATTGGTAATATAATATATATTCTTGAAAAAATATTGATAAGCGAATCTTTAGTTATTAGAATAAAATGATTTTTAGTTATTAAATTCGTTTTAAATTACAAATGTATAAAACGACAGTTGATTATATGGTAAGGTAAATATATATAATTAGTCTTATACATAAGTCCATCATTTATATCCCCGATATCTATTTCGTTATGAATAGATTTTAAAACATTTCCATGTCCATATTTATAGACTGATTTTCCTTACTCAAGATACTAAAATAAGTTATAATTTAAAATTTGACAACAACCAAAAACTTGCTGCATTTATTAAAATCAGAAAGGTTTAACCTATTCAGATTGTGAAATAAGAGCAAAAGGACAAAAATATTTGAAGTGGAAAATAAAGAATTTTAATTTTGATAGAACTTAATTTGTTTATTATTTATTATAAATATTTCTCCATACTAAATTAATTAAAAGGGTTAAGAACGCAATGATAATGTTATTCATAATAACCTGGGAAGATAATAGTCCTTTTTGTTTTAAAAGCTCATATTTAATCTTAGTTCTTCAAAAAATCTGTTCTTGGTCGATATTTTAATATCAATACAGTTATGAAAGGTGCACTTATATTTAGTGCTAAGCGATTAAAAACAGTTTATCCTTGCAAGTTTAAGATTTTTATTTATTATTTATTTCTTCCAAAAAATTAAGTAAATTTTACGTGTGATCTAATGAAAAACCTTTTGTTTTATCAAGCTTTTACATTTTATAATAACTTTCACTTGAACAACCTTTTTTATTAAATATCTTCATTTAAATGTTCCAAGTAGTTAGAAAATGGTTATGCAGAAGCAATCGCCTTGCCGACTGCTATCACAACCTCGGCAGCAATGGGAGCCAAAAAGGGCAACCAGAATCCTCCTTGGGCCGAAACACCGTCGACTTTCTGGGACGTTTGATCCTTATACCTCCTCACAAAGATATCAGCATTATGTCGTTCCTCAGTGGTTAGATCCAGCTTATTAGAGTATTTCTCATAGTAGTCTACAAATGCAGGCACATTGCGGGCCCTAGTGGATGTGTCAGCCGGAGGGTTGCCAAACAGTCCACGACCCTTAGTCACGAATTCATCATCACC
Organism: Drosophila eugracilis; assembly: GCF_018153835.1. Lineage (NCBI taxonomy): Eukaryota > Metazoa > Arthropoda > Insecta > Diptera > Drosophilidae > Drosophila > Drosophila eugracilis. The sequence continues at coordinate 10,105 of NW_024573842.1, read as the reverse complement.
TTGGCAGTGTCCTGTGCCCAGGAGACATCCAACGACAACCAAAAGGCAGCTACAAATATTTAATATTTCATTTTTTTGGCTTTGACTCACATTTTTGTCATAGCTTACCTAAATTGCAGTGCGGAATTCATCTTAGACGGTGATGTTACTCCTCGAACTGATCGATTGAAACTTATAATTAGTGCACTCCATACTTCTGTATTTATAGCTGATTTAAGTTTGAAAATCTGCTGTGTTATCATATTGGGATTATGCTAGTTCAAATCGCTGAGTTGTCAATATCAGCGTATAACGTAAAACTTGTTGGGCTTGGGTAATGCATTCAAAGATAAGGAATACAAATTCAATGAATAATCTCTATTCTTAGAAGTTTTTAAGTGCATTGTGCCAAATGTTCACAGTCATTTTTATTTTTATAACTAAACGACTGGTGTATCGAATAATTTATTTAGTTAGTTAGTTATATCTTAAATAATGCGTAAATAATAAAAATTTAAACTACAAATTGAAATATGTATTAATATTTTGTTAACACTAATTTAGACATTGAAATGAAAATATAATTTGGCTAAAAAAGATACAAAATTTTTATGTACTTTATTTGAGCTATAGGTAAACTTTTTTTTGTTCAAAAATTAAAATTAAGATAGCTGCATTTTTAAGATAGCTGCCTCGAAGTTGCGTGCAAAGTACTCAAGGCAGCTAAGCAAATTATACTGTATATATGTACATATGTATATTTGTTAGATTAGGGTTAAGGTTTTCCATATCCGAAAATCGCAAATTGCTTATGGCGAATAGACTTGATCACACCACTGCCAACTTGAGAGTCCTCGCCAGCATTTTAGCATACCGAAAACTGGTATCTCTGTCTCTCGCAGTGCTTCAAGCTTACACGCAACATCTCTCTCATATTCGCATCGAACGAACTTGACCATCTGGCGAATAGATGGAACAAAGCGTACTTTCGAACAACCGTTAGAGTGCAGAGACGTGAATTGTCACTTGGCACATTCTTTTACACTGACCATCATATTATTTACCTTTTACATTGTGAAATTACTTTTACTTGAACAACCTTTTTGTTTAATTCAAATATCTTCATTTAAATGTGTCAAGTATAATAATTACGAAATACTCGTATGTAGTTAAGAGTGCTTAGGAATGGCATTGTCGATGGCTGTCACGACATCTGAAAAAAAGGGATGAGGGCAATAAGGGCATCTGAAGGGCCACCCGTATCCTCCTTGAGCCGAAACACCATCGACTTTTTAGGATGTTTGATCCTTATACCTTTTTACAAAGTCATCACAAAAATTTCGTTGCTCAAGTGTTAGATCAAGCCGATCGGAGTATTTCTCATAGAAATTTACAAATGCAGGCAGAATTCGGTCCCTACTGGATGTATCGGTCGAAGGGTTGCCAAACACGGAGACGATTTCACGACCTTTGGAAACGAATTCATCATCACCTTGGCAGTGTCCTGTTCCCAGGAGATATCCAACGGCAACCAAAAGGCAGCTACAAATATTAAACTTAAATTGCAATGCGGAATTCATCTTAGACGGTGATTTTACTTCTCGAACTGATCGATTGAAACTTATAATTTGTGCACTGAACCCTTCCGTATTTATAGCTGATTTCGGTGTGAAAATCTGCTGTGTTGTCAAATTGGGATTATCAGCTATACGTATACTCATTTCATGAAAACAGCGGAGTTATCAATATCGCCGTGTAACGTAAAAAGGGGCTTGTAATTGATGTAATTGGTAATATAATATATATTCTTGAAAAATATTGATAAGCGAATCTTTAGTTATTAGAATAAAATGATTTTTAGTTATTAAATTCGTTTTAAATTACAAATGTATAAAACGACAGTTGATTATATGGTAAGGTAAATATATATAATTAGTCTTATACATAAGTCCATCATTTATATCCCCGATATCTATTTCGTTATGAATAGATTTTAAAACATTTCCATGTCCATATTTATAGACTGATTTTCCTTACTCAAGATACTAAAATAAGTTATAATTTAAAATTTGACAACAACCAAAAACTTGCTGCATTTATTAAAATCAGAAAGGTTTAACCTATTCAGATTGTGAAATAAGAGCAAAAGGACAAAAATATTTGAAGTGGAAAATAAAAGAATTTTAATTTTGATAGAACTTAATTTGTTTATTATTTATTATAAATATTTCTCCATACTAAATTAATTAAAAGGGTTAAGAACGCAATGATAATGTTATTCATAATAACCTGGGAAGATAATAGTCCTTTTTGTTTTAAAAGCTCATATTTAATCTTAGTTCTTCAAAAAATCTGTTCTTGGTCGATATTTTAATATCAATACAGTTATGAAAGGTGCACTTATATTTAGTGCTAAGCGATTAAAAACAGTTTATCCTTGCAAGTTTAAGATTTTTATTTATTATTTATTTCTTCCAAAAAATTAAGTAAATTTTACGTGTGATCTAATGAAAAACCTTTTTTTTATCAAGCTTTTACATTTTATAATAACTTTCACTTGAACAACCTTTTTTATTAAATATCTTCATTTAAATGTTCTGAGTAGTTAGAAAATGGTTATGCAGAAGCACCTTGCCGACTGCTATCACAACCTCGGCAGCAATGGGAGCCAAAAAGGGCAACCAGAATCCTCCTTGGGCCGAAACACCGTCGACTTTCTGGGACGTTTGATCCTTATACCTCCTCACAAAGATATCAGCATTATGTCGTTCCTCAGTGGTTAGATCCAGCTTATTAGAGTATTTCTCATAGTAGTCTACAAATGCAGGCACATTGCGGGCCCTAGTGGATGTGTCAGCCGGAGGGTTGCCAAACAGTCCACGACCCTTAGTCACGAATTCATCATCACCTTGGCAGTGTCCTGTGCCCAGGAGACATCCAACGACAACCAAAAGGCAGCTACAAATATTTAATATTTCATTTTTTTTGGCTTTGACTCACATTTTTGTCATAGCTTACCTAAATTGCAGTGCGGAATTCATCTTAGACGGTGATGTTACTCCTCGAACTGATCGATTGAAACTTATAATTAGTGCACTCCATACTTCTGTATTTATAGCTGATTTAAGTTTGAAAATCTGCTGTGTTATCATATTGGGATTATGCTAGTTCAAATCGCTGAGTTGTCAATATCAGCGTATAACGTAAAACTTATTGGGCTTGGGTAATGCATTCAAAGATAAGGAATACAAATTCAATGAATAATCTCTATTCTTAGAAGTTTTTAAGTGCATTGTGCCAAATGTTCACAGTCATTTTTATTTTTATAACTAAACGACTGGTGTATCGAATAATTTATTTAGTTAGTTAGTTATATCTTAAATAATGCGTAAATAATAAAAATTTAAACTACAAATTGAAATATGTATTAATATTTTGTTAACACTAATTTAGACATTGAAATGAAAATATAATTTGGCTAAAAAAGATACAAAATTTTTATGTACTTTATTTGAGCTATAGGTAAACTTTTTTTTGTTCAAAAATTAAAATTAAGATAGCTGCATTTTTAAGATAGCTGCCTCGAAGTTGCGTGCAAAGTACTCAAGGCAGCTAAGCAAATTATACTGTATATATGTACATATGTATATTTGTTAGATTAGGGTTAAGGTTTTCCATATCCGAAAATCGCAAATTGCTTATGGCGAATAGACTTGATCACACCACTGCCAACTTGAGAGTCCTCGCCAGCATTTTAGCATACCGAAAACTGGTATCTCTGTCTCTCGCAGTGCTTCAAGCTTACACGCAACATCTCTCTCATATTCGCATCGAACGAACTTGACCATCTGGCGAATAGATGGAACAAAGCGTACTTTCGAACAACCGTTAGAGTGCAGAGACGTGAATTGTCACTTGGCACATTCTTTTACACTGACCATCATATTATTTACCTTTTACATTGTGAAATTACTTTTACTTGAACAACCTTTTTGTTTAATTCAAATATCTTCATTTAAATGTGTCAAGTATAATAATTACGAAATACTCGTATGTAGTTAAGAGTGCTTAGGAATGGCATTGTCGATGGCTGTCACGATATCTGAAAAAAAGGGATGAGGGCAATAAGGGCATCTGAAGGGCCACCCGTATCCTCCTTGAGCCGAAACACCATCGACTTTTTGGGATGTTTGATCCTTATACCTTTTTACAAAGTCATCACAAAAATTTCGTTGCTCAAGTGTTAGATCAAGCCGATCGGAGTATTTCTCATAGAAATTTACAAATGCAGGCAGAATTCGGTCCCTACTGGATGTATCGGTCGAAGGGTTGCCAAACACGGAGACGATTTCACGACCTTTGGAAACGAATTCATCATCACCTTGGCAGTGTCCTGTTCCCAGGAGATATCCAACGGCAACCAAAAGGCAGCTACAAATATTAAACTTAAATTGCAATGCGGAATTCATCTTAGACGGTGATTTTACTTCTCGAACTGATCGATTGAAACTTATAATTTGTGCACTGAACCCTTCCGTATTTATAGCTGATTTCGGTGTGAAAATCTGCTGTGTTGTCAAATTGGGATTATCAGCTATACGTATACTCATTTCATGAAAACAGCGGAGTTATCAATATCGCCGTGTAACGTAAAAAGGGGGCTTGTAATTGATGTAATTGGTAATATAATATATATTCTTGAAAAAATATTGATAAGCGAATCTTTAGTTATTAGAATAAAATGATTTTTAGTTATTAAATTCGTTTTAAATTACAAATGTATAAAACGACAGTTGATTATATGGCAAAGTCTAGATATATAATTAGAATTATAAGTAAATCCAGCATTTATATCCCCGATATCTATTTCGTTATGAATAGATTTTAAAACATTTCCATGTCCATATTTATAGACTGATTTTCCTTACTCAAGATACTAAAATAAGTTATAATTTAAAATTTGACAACAACCAAAAACTTGCTGCATTTATTAAAATCAGAAAGGTTTAACCTATTCAGATTGTGAAATAAGAGCAAAAGGACAAAAATATTTGAAGTGGAAAATAAAGAATTTTAATTTTGATAGAACTTAATTTGTTTATTATTTATTATAAATATTTCTCCATACTAAATTAATTAAAAGGGTTAAGAACGCAATGATAATGTTATTCATAATAACCTGGGAAGATAATAGTCCTTTTTGTTTTAAAAGCTCATATTTAATCTTAGTTCTTCAAAAAATCTGTTCTTGGTCGATATTTTAATAAATATTTTAATAAAATTTAAGATTTTTATTTATTATTTATTTCTTCCAAAAAATTAAGTAAATTTTACGTGTGATCTAATGAAAAACCTTTTGTTTTATCAAGCTTTTACATTTTATAATAACTTTCACTTGAACAACCTTTTTTATTAAATATCTTCATTTAAATGTTCCAAGTAGTTAGAAAATGGTTATGCAGAAGCAATCGCCTTGCCGACTGCTATCACAACCTCGGCAGCAATGGGAGCCAAAAAGGGCAACCAGAATCCTCCTTGGGCCGAAACACCGTCGACTTTCTGGGATGTTTGATCCTTATACCTCCTCACAAAGATATCAGCATTATGGCGTTCCTCAGTTGTTAGATCCAGCTTATTAGAGTATTTCTCATAGTAGTCTACAAATGCAGGCACATTGCGGGCCCTAGTGGATGTGTCAGCCGGAGGGTTGCCAAACAGTCCACGACCCTTAGTCACGAATTCATCATCACCTTGGCAGTGTCCTGTGCCCAGGAGACATCCAACGACAACCAAAAGGCAGCTACAAATATTTAATATTTCATTTTTTTGGCTTTGACTCACATTTTTGTCATAGCTTACCTAAATTGCAGTGCGGAATTCATCTTAGACGGTGATGTTACTCCTCGAACTGATCGATTGAAACTTATAATTAGTGCACTCCATACTTCTGTATTTATAGCTGATTTAAGTTTGAAAATCTGCTGTGTTATCATATTGGGATTATGCTAGTTCAAATCGCTGAGTTGTCAATATCAGCGTATAACGTAAAACTTATTGGGCTTGGGTAATGCATTCAAAGATAAGGAATACAAATTCAATGAATAATCTCTATTCTTAGAAGTTTTTAAGTGCATTGTGCCAAATGTTCACAGTCATTTTTATTTTTATAACTAAACGACTGGTGTATCGAATAATTTATTTAGTTAGTTATTTATCTAAGGTTAACAATTAGTAAAAACTAAGAGCTAAGAAATGGCTAGGATCAATAGCAGCTAAGGCCTTCAGCTCGACTAGAATTAAAATATGGCCTGTACATAATTAACTTAAGAGTATATACAAGATATTACTATGGTTTGCTATTTACATTTTATTTACAGAAAAAAGTGATTTAGATTAATTTGGGAGGTGATATGGGAATTGTCCAGAAACTTGAGGATGTTTAGGGAGTTTGTACCTGTGGGGGGTCGCTATGACGGTGATTGGATCAGGGTTTTGGTGGAATAGAGATCTTTGCGGGGAGAGGGAGGGGCACGAACAAATTATGTGATGGATAGCAATCTGGGAGATGTTGCATAATGGGCACACGTTGTTCCTGGTTCTGTCCAGGTAGTGGGAGTTTGTTAGGAATGAGTGTCCCAGTCTGAGACGGGTGATGTGGTTTATTCTCTACTGTTTAGGGAAAACTTTTAGAGGGGCTGGGTAGTCGTTGATAACCTGAGTATTTCTTGGTAACAGTCGGAGGTACGCAGTTGTGATTGTTTCTCTGGTAGGAGAGATTTTAAGAAATTGGATGCATCACTGGGGCTTAGGTTAGGGGTGTAGGTTAAGGGAAGAATTTGGCAGCACGTTTTGCTATAAGGTCAGCTTTTTCGTTATTTGGAATACCCATGTGACTGGGGATCCAGATAAGCTTGATTTTTGGGAAGTATTGAGTGATCGTATTTCGTGCTGCGCTTGGATAGTGTAAATGGTTGTCGTGGTTTAGGATCCCGGAAGCTGTTTGCCTGGCAGCTTAGCGCAGATGTTTATTGCCTCCTGGATTCCTGTTTTTATCGTGATGCTGTAGGTGGTTATACCATCGGCTTTAGAGCTATCTGTGTAGACGAAGTTGTGATTAGGATAGGATGACTTGAGGGAGAGGAAGAGTTGTTGGAAAACGCTTGGGGCAGTAGTAGTCTTATTAAATTTAGAGATAGAGGTGTTTTTGGCTTTGATGATGTTGTGAATGCTGAATTTTTTGGAGGGTATCTTTTTAATTAAGAGGATTGGGATAAAATGGGAGTTACAGAGTTTTAGAACTAGGTCTGTGGTACTGGGGTATCTATAGTTTCTTTTTTCGGATTTGGTGAGATTTTTTAGGGGGGTATCTATAGACTAAGAGAGGGTTTTGGAGAGTTTACCGGTAAGGAAGTACCTTTTGTTGCTTTATTTCTTTATTGATGCCCGACTCAGCCAATAGGTTGTTGGTTGGCGTAGAGCGAAAAGCACCCAGGGCTAATCTTATTGCAGAGTTAAGGGAGGTGTTTAGGCGGTTGAGCTGGGATTTTTGTGCACCTCCGTAAATGGGGAGGCAGAAGTCATTTTTGGTCACTATAAGGGATTTTACTATTTGGACAAGAGTTTCTGTATTAGTATTGTAATTTGGGGAAGATAGGTGCTTGACAATGCCAAGCGTTTTTGTGAGGTCGGATTTGAGTTTGTTGATGTGTGAGGTCCAGTTGTACCTGTGGATCATGGTAAGGCCTAATATTTTGAGAGTTTTGGTGCTTGGGATAGTGGTGCTTCCTGAAATTAACTTAACCTTGCAGTTGTGTTTGCGGCAGATGTGGAGGAGTTGACATTCTTCAACAGAGAGAATGGAGCCTAAATGCCAATAGTGCTGGCCTTCTATCGAAGGCGATAGAGCAATAGATATGGATGCCAGGTGGTCTACGAAGAGTAGACTGTCCAGCACAGATTTGCCTCCTTTGAATCCGAATTGGCTCTTGTGTATTTGTCGTTATTTGAAACGAACCAACACAACCTCTTGGCCACAATTTTGTCGAGAACTTTAGATAGGCACGGGTTTAAGGAAATGGGTCTATACGAGGAGATTTCTGTTTTGGGTTTATTAGGTTTAACAATGGGGAGGACAAGGCTAAGCTTAAGTAATTGGGGAATGTGGGAAGAGAGGATGCTGTTAAAGAGAGAGAGAGAGGGAGAGAGAGAGAGAGAGAGAGAGAGAGAGAGAGAGACAGGATGCTGTCTGAGTTTTACAGGGATAGGAAGGTTTTTGATCATGGAGTAGGAAATTTGGTCAAGGCCTGGGGTTTTGCCTCTTAGAGAGCTCAGTGCGGATGAATATTTTTCATATTTTTATTGGGTTTCTATTTCATCTATTAGCATTTATGCTTAATCATCATTTCAGTGCGGATGAATAATATTTTTCATATTTTTATTGGGTTTCTATTTCATCTATTAGCATTTATGCTTAATCATCATTTCCACAAACGTAAGCGATAAAGAACTGTTTCTTTGCAAAGAAAGCCAAAGAATTCCAGAAGGTTTGCCCACTGGCCGCTTGCCATCTTTGTAAAATGGTCCATTAAGTGCACTTTAATTTTAAATATTTGATATAATTCATTTTGAAAAGAGTTAAAATGTTGACTGGTTACCTTACAGAACAGCCGTTAAACCACCATCCACCATGCTTTTGTACCGCGCAGTTAAGAGGATCTGCGTCGTTATCCTTGTCAAATGTGCTAAATTTCATTTTCTTATGGTAGTCAAGCGAGTCCCCTGCTGTGCCAGAATAATTTCCAATAGAGTTTAACTTATAAAATTCCTCCTCACTTCCAATCTTAAAGCTATCATATCTAGCAAAATTAGTAACTCCTTGTACATCCCGAAGCTTAACATATAGCTCCATTTGACTATTTGTCTTCGTCAGGAGATGTAATCTGTCGAGGCCGATGAAAAACTCGTTTCTTATGTCCCCGAATCCACGTTTATAGGTCTCCCAGTTCCTAAAGAAATCCTCGGATCCATCAGCACGCCTCTGAATTACCATCCATCCAGTTGGCTTGCATGGAGTTTCGAATGTTTGGCCATGAACTGTAATGTTGTAAATGCCTTCTGGACCATCGATGGGACATCTGTCTTTTTGGGTGCACTTCGTCAGGTGACTTTGCAAGTTTTTGTTAGACGACACCAAAGTACTTATTTTGTTTTTTATGACAGTGCAATGGTCGTTGGGCATAGGTTTTTCCCGATTTCGTTTTGAAAGTCTAACACAGTCTACAAATGATAATAAATTTATGAACAACATCAGAGATATACTGTTTTTCATAGTTCTGTACTTGTGAACTTCAATCTGCCTAAGACTAAACTAAACTGAAAGGGTGTTTTTATCTTAGTTATTACTAGAATTAGTTCGTTCTGGTTTACTGCTCCGTTATTAGCAAGACGAATTACAAATTTAATTATATATATATTATTGTCAAAAAAGTCTTGCGGTATAAAATTGGTTACAATAATGCGATTCAAGTCAAATATGCGCCGTTTTGTTCGATCGCACGTTCCCAACGAGATGCCAACTTTATAATGCCCCTCTCATAGAAGCTCGCTTCCCTACTGGCAAAAAACTCGGAGCAAGGCGCATCTTCGACCACCTCTACACCAGAACGAAAACGTTGATACCATCGTTACGCGGTGGAAATGGAAACTGTATTGGCGGCTTGAGATGCATTTTTGCCTTTATCGTAGTAGTACTGTAAAATATGCCGTATTTTCTCTTTATTTTGCTCCATGATTGCGACGCTATAACTCACGAACGACTTAAAAGAAAATGCAATCAATCAAACACGTTTTAGCGCGAGAAATGAGCTTTCCAAAAAGGTATGGTATGACCTGATGTGACGAATAAAACAAGAACTACGCGCTTTCAGCGCCAACTAGCGAAAATACCGCAAGACTAAGATGTGTGGGGTTTTATTTATTATATCAAGATTTATATTACATTTATTGATTAACTTACGTTTATAATATAATAATAATAATAATAATAATAATAATAATAATAATAATAATATAATAATAATATAATAATATAAACTTTATATTACACTTTTTTAACTAAAACGTCGTT
>NW_024573841.1:0-963 GCF_018153835.1 Drosophila eugracilis | reverse complement strand
TGCTATAATCTAAGCCAATAGTTACTCGAATCCGAATGGCATATCTCGTTCGATTCCTTGTTAAATTTCTAACAAAACTGCATTCACAGCTAAAATTGGTGAATTTTGATCCATTTCTCGCAAAAAATGGACAATATTACCCGTTATCAAATATGCCAACCTTAAATTTTCCCATTTTTTCTAATTTAAGTTGCAGTATTATTGCTATAACTAAGCCAATAGTTACTCGAATCTGGAATGGCATATCTCGTTCGATTCCTTGTTAAATTTCTAACAAAAACTGCATTCACAGCTAAAATTGCGAATTTTGATCCATTTCTCGCAAAAATGGATGATATTACCGTTATCAAATATGCCAACTTAAATTTTCCCATTTTTCTTAATTTAAGTTGCAGTATTATTGTTATAACTAAGCCAATAGTTACTTGAATCTGGAATGGCATATCTCGTTCGATTCCTTGTTAAATTTCTAACAAAACTGCATTCACAGCTAAAATTGCGAATTTTGATCCATTTCTCGCGAAAATGGACAATATTACCTTTATCAAATATGCCAACTTAAATTTTCCCATTTTTTCTAATTTAAGTTGCAGTATTATTGCTATAAATCTTTTTTAAACTTTAAAAAACTGCATTACAGTTAAAATATTATCCTTACAATATAATCAATTTTTTTTTTCATTTATGTTGTATTATTGCTATAACTATATAGCTACATCTGGAGAATGGCATATCTCGTTCGATTCCTTGTTAAATTTCTAACAAAACTGCATTCACAGCTAAAATTGAGAATTTTGACTATATCTCGCAAAAAGACGATATTACCGATTATCAAATATGCCAACTTAAATTTCCCCATTTTCCCTAATTTAAGTTGCGGGTGTTATTGCTATAACCAAGCCAAAGTTTTCGGAATTGGAATGGCATATATCTCGCTCGATTCCTTGTTAAATTTCTAACAAA
>NW_024573840.1:0-510 GCF_018153835.1 Drosophila eugracilis | reverse complement strand
CCAATAGTTGCCCGAATCTGGAATGGCATAGCTCGTTGGATTCTTTATTAAATTTAAACTTTGGTTTTACCATTTTTCCTCCTTTAAGTGTCAGTATTATGGCTATAACTAAGCCAATAGTAGCCCAAATCTGAAATGGCATAGCTCATTGGTTTCTTTATTAAATTTAAACTTTGGTTTTACCATTTTTCCTCCTTTAAGTGACAGTATTATGACCATAACTAAGCCAATAGTAGCCCGATTCTGGAATGGCATAGCTCGTTGGATTCTTTATTAAATTTAAACTTTGGTTTTACCATTTTCCTCCTTTAAGTGTCAGTATTATGGCTATAACTAAGCCAATAGTTGCCCGAATCTTAAATGGCATAGCTCGTTGGATTCTTTATTAAATTTAAACTTTGATTTCACCATTTTTCCTCCTTTAAGTGACAGTATTATGACCATAACTAAGCCAATAGTAGCCCGAATCTGGAATGGCATAGCTCGTTGGATTCTTTATTAAATTAAAAC
>NW_024573839.1:0-56112 GCF_018153835.1 Drosophila eugracilis | reverse complement strand
TAGAATCGTTGCTGGCTGGTAAGAAAGAGACGATTAGATCAGAGACAAGCAAGAGCGAATGGACGATTTACAGGGAAAGCTGGAGGCATAAATTCCATATAACAAAACTCGAGACCCTGCTTGGGCTTCTCGATAATGACGGTGTCGAAGCGGATCAGGTAAACAAGATAAAAGATGATGTTGAATATTACATTGATTCATCGCAAGAGCCGGACTTTGAGAGAAAATGGGTTCATCTACGACGATATTATTGGACTCGACGGTAGAACTCAACGGCACAGCCGACGGATAGTAATAACAACAACGGGACCGGCGGATCCCCAAGCAGCGTTACCTCCGGAGGAAGTCCGTCACATCGCCTGTCACGGTTCAACACATTTGAGACGCGTCCTCGCAAGCGGCTGTTTAGTAGTTGCCGGTGTGCAACTGGCGCTGCATTGTTCCAGCAGCAAAGCAGCAGCCCTATCAAATGGAAACAACGTAAGCTATTCAAGCGACTCTGGTGCAGTTTCAGCATCAACATCAGTTTTCCAGCACCCACGGATCTGGGAGGCGGCACGGAGTACGAATTCTGTTATGTGTGGTGGCGACAAACGCAAACGAAGAACAGCGAAAGCAATGCCAACAGTAAATCCAAAGTGTATAAAGCGGATTTCCAGTGTTTTGTATACTTCACACAATAAACGACGGTTACTTCACAGTCACAACCTCAACAACTTAATAAGCCAACACCTGTGCGTGCTACGGCTAAGTACGCCATCGACTAGTGATAGTGAGTTCTGCAGATTAATTTGGTTGGGTGCTCTGTTTCACTAATAATTGAGGTTCTTATGCAGACCAGATTATCCAGCTCAACACCTAACAAAAACCAGCAACATTTGCCCACGACGGCTGCCATAGTCGCAGCTTCCGGGCTCAAACGCAGAACAGTAGCAGTGGAAGCGGAAATTGTCATACCACTGTGGGAACGGGAGGGCACAGACGTCAACTAGTGGTCATATTCCCGCGGTACATCAACACGCTCCAACGCCTGGACAGGCGCTGCTATGACGGGTACAACAGCCGCGAGTAATGTATGTTCGGCGACGATCGCGAGCACTGTCAATGTTCAATGCCCATCGGTGATCAAGCTACACCAACAATTGCGTTTTGCTGCTGTAGCAAAACACAATACATGTGGGTGGACGAATTTGATATCTATTGTGTGCTTACTAAAAAGACTATCATTTTCTAGCCCTTCTGGAAAATGGTCCTGTTTTTGCAGCATCAACAAGCAATAGTTCCAACTGTGGCAACTATCGTAGGATCTGGAGCGCAGGCACAGCACATGTGGCACAGCTATCAAATCTTCAAACAAATCCCTCACGCTTACAAAATGGTTAGATATTTTTTTCCCGTACTTAAGCTCTTTGCATAGATCTTATCAATTTATAGATTTCTCTTATAAAATTACGTCTACTTTGAGCAATTTAAAAAATGAAAAAGGGATAAACTTCAAAATTCTAATCAATCCTTTTTATTGTGGTTGCCCGTATGAACATAGAATATATTATATTTAGTTGATTAGAAATGTATACTACCTATTAAATACATTTCAACTAGTACATACCACAATATAAAAATTATAAATTGATATAATATAATTATCGTATGCACATTTCTTCATATGTTAAAAATGTAAAACATGATTAATCTGCAGAATTAAGCCTATATTAATTTATAAACAATAATTTATTTGCAGGTCTGCCCTGACTCAGACAGTAATAACGATAGCAGCAATGTGGTCGATACGATTTCCCCTTAAAATAATGGCACAGGAAGACCATTAATCGATCTGCGATCGTTAATAATTCACAAAATCAGCAGCAATCGGGCAACATCGACACAAGGCAGTCACAGAAATCACTCCCCCAAAATTTCAACTCAAGGAAACGAATGCCAATCAACAGCAATTGACATCACAACAGCAACTAACATCTTCAAAATACCCCCGTTTCTACGACAGCGATTGGTTCAATTGTGGGTACGTCACAAGGATCAGGAAACATCAACGGACCTACAAGCAACAGTGCTCTCATTAATCTAACAAACGCTGCTGGACAGCCAATCAGCGGCCACGGCAAAGCTCATGCGTGCCAACATCAGCGATGGCCACGACGGAAGCGCACATTCCCACATTACTTGGGTGACACCCATTAGGGCCAACGCCTCTTCAGAAGGAGCATCAAATGCAGTTCCAAATGATGGAGGCCGCCTATTATCATCTTCCCCAGCCCATGGACACAGAAAAGCTCCAGACTTATTTTCATCGCGCACCAGTGCCTACGCCACCCACAGAATACCCACAGGTGTGTTATATTTACCAAAATTAGTATATGCATGAACTACCATATCTTATATATTTTTATCAAAGGCACAGCTGCCAATATTTACGACACCGTTAGATTCTATCAACGCTCTCTCAACAGAGACGTGCTTTTTTTTGTATTCAACTATATGGAAGGCTCCAAGGCTCAATATCTGGCGTCGAAGGCCTTAAAAAGCAAAGCTGGCGTTTTCACACAAAGTACATGATGTGGTTTCAAAGGCACGAAGAACCCAAAATTATCAACGATGATTACGAACAGGTAAGCAATAAATCTCCGATAAAAAAGAGCCTGTTACCTAAAAAGTATGATTCATTTTAGGGTACGTACATCTATTTTGACTATGAAAAGTGGAGTCAAAGAAAAAGGAAGGATTCGCTTTTGAATACAAGTACTTAGGGAGGACAAGGGACTGAATTGAAAATGTTGCAGTGTGCCATTCTGTCTTGTCTATAAAAATCAATACATAAAATAAAAACAAATACACATCCACAATCTTAACAAAAAACAATGAAATAGACTCCAGAGATGAACTAAAAAAATAAAAAAGTAGGCAACTAGCCGTAAGCATAAGTTTAAAGATAAATGAAGTATGATACTTATTCTGAATGCATGTTTAAGTCCATTTTTCAATTTAAATGTTTCATTGTTTGTTACACTCAGCCAAATTTATGCAATGTTAAACTTGAGATTCAAACAAAGTACATTTCTCTAAAGTGTCTTTTTCATTTGAACTAAATATATATTTTCAATGAATTTATTGGTTTCTATCACCTTCCGATTCGCATATTTTATAAACGCATTGACCGAATGCAGTCATCTTTTAATAACAAATAAAAATAAATAAAAAACGATATCTTGGATATGAACAAATTATAAATCTTAAAAGAATTAGGTAATGTTTTTACGATTTCAAAAATTTTTATATCGATGTCATGATCTGCTAAAAATGTAAAAAAATATTTAATTATGAGTTAAATGAGTTGTAAGCATAGGAATAAAGAAAAATTTGGAAGCGAGTTTCCCAAATTTTTTGTTTTTCTCATCGTTTGTCATTATTATAATATAGAAGGAAATGGTGAATGTAGAGGGAAGGATTTTCAGCCCACAAGTATATAAATAGCCATGACAATCATTCGTAATTTTCTGAACTCTGATATCTCGGGAACTATAAAAGAAAAGATTAAACTGAGCATGTTTTGTATGTGAGTGAGTACATACATATGTATGTATTTTTTTTTCAGAAGTTGGCCACTTCCACCAAAAATTCGGAAAACTAAAAAATGCCATCTCCGTCGGTCCCGTATGATAGAACTATGGGAGCTAGGAAAAACAGCTACTCCAACAAACCGAGTAAAACAGTCCACAAGCCTTTTGTTTTGACGTTTCTTAATCAATCCCAAAATACGGTTAGGATTTTTACAATTTTGGTATATGGATGACAACCCCATGTTACACAAAGTCAACCAAAAACGTATGCCTTATCAAAAAATTCTAACTCTTATAATTCCCAAGATTTAAACGCTGTTGCATGCTTTGTCCTAACTTTCTAGCTCTTTAAATTGGCCGAAATCTCAACTGCCAGTTACGGGTATCAAATAGTCGCGGCACTTGATTAGGCCATTTCATCTTGTTTTCAAAAATGTAAACAAACTGGTAACTGGTATTAAAACAATACACATACAGGCAAACATAAAAATTTATTAAATAACTTGCACCTGAATTTAAGAATATATGGCATTCGTCGTGTTTCAAATGTCATCTTCATTATGTTCGTCATGACTCCAACAATCTACATCATTAACGTTCTTTGTGAATTCATTAAGAGCAGCGAAATGGGTGTTATTGCTCTTTGCTGTATCACAGCTATTAGACTGTATCTCAATGATGGGCTCCATGTCTTTAAAGAAGTCCATCTTGCTAAGCTCTGATATATCGTTTACTGGATGCACTTGAATGTCCAGCGCACTGAGATCATCGATAACACTACGTTCTGTTTGCGACAGTGATTTGTTTATCCCAAGTGATACATGTGAGGGGTATGCGTAATGTAAAGATAATACACCTCGAGTTGTTTGGATCTTTGGGGTCGATGTTCTACTATTGATTTCAAAATTGTGTACTGTATTATCCTCCGCTGATGAGAGCTGATGCTCGCATCTAGTAACCCAATCAGAACAAGTCCCCTCCCTATCTAGGCAAAGTGATTTACCTGTGGCATATTCAGATGGTTCCCTCACGGAGTCACTTCTCTTACTTAAATCAGTATTCTCATCTTCCCCTCCGTCTGGGCTAAGGCGAAGCGATGAGGGAGCAACGTTGTTATCCGTTGGCAACGGACTGCCGGAGACCATAAAATCTTCTTCCGCGTCAAAGGACCTTGTATTTATTAGGGGGACTAATAGACCGCAGCTCTGGTAAACTATTTTGAGAATTTGTTAGCACTGCGGCGTGAGGGCGGCCATCAGAGAAACAGCGGACACGATCCCCTCCCAAAACTTTATTAGCTCCTAGTATGGGAACCAAATCAGCCATGCATCTCAGCGTTTTGGCAACTAAGATGCTGTTGGTATCGCGCATAGCAAGCTGTAAATGAGGAAGAATATCATTTAGAAGCTGTTCGTTGCTTAATAAGGGAACGTAGTCCATAAAATAGTCTAGGAGTATCAAACGAATTTGTGCATCACGCAAGCGAAACATCTTTAGTATCTGTGGCATTAAATATTGAACGTAGATTTGTGAAGAAAACAAAGACCCTATCGCTTTATCCATAGTCTTTACTCGTAGTATATGGAGTCACGTATTTCTGTGCAGTAATATCTAGCAGAACCATTCTTGAAAGCAAGTTACAAGCCAGCTGCGAAGCAACAACTTGCTCGTGAAAGATTCGTAGGCGTTCAATCAAATTTTCAAAGAATTTCTGGCGCTCATGCACCGACTTTAGCGGCAACTCAACGAGAAAGGAATGTATTAGCACGAATTCGTGGTTAAAGAATGGGTGAAGCAGTATGGCGGAAAGCCTGGGCCTTAGCTTAGTGTTTTGGTGTTTCATGTGTGAGCTGCAGTATGTAAGAAAATCCTGTGAATATGGAATGTCAACCCCATCATTAGTTTCAGTCCTATAATTGCCCAACACCTGCTCACATAAAATTGCAAAAAAAAACTGTTCAAAGTTTTCTGGACTGATGTTCGGGCCCATAAAAGAATGAGCCAAATCAATCAGCTGTTGGTTGACCTCTGTGGCTCTCCAAACGTATTGAAAGCCAGCTAGTCGCCAGCTGCCTTTGTCCGTTACGTAAATGGAATGTGTGCTTATATTTAAGTGCCTGGCCAGAGCCGTCTCGATTAAAAATATAAGGCCACATAATATCGTCCGCAGGCCAAGACAGATCTCAATGCCGCTTTGCTGGCCCAGTACCTCGCTAAGGGGCCTGACTCTCTCGGTTGCAATATGTTTTTTCCCTGACTGGTCCCAGGTAGCTACATATTTCAATATACTTGGGTGGCGATAGACCATAAGGTTCTGGTAAAAAAAAACAGTCGATAAGCCTTTGTTTTCTTGTCATAAATTCTAAACATACATACTTTTATCGCTCTTTCCATTGGACCCATTCCGTGAGTCCATACATGCCTCCTGACGAAGAATTTGCTCTGGAATATAGAAAGAAGCTGGGTACAGCCTTCATCGTTGAAAGTTGTCTGTGACTCTGCGTTATATAGTTTCCAAAATTCATTTGACTCTACTGAGTTTTTTTCAATTATTAAGCCATTCAGTTTGCTGCCTTCATTGCCCATTGTTGTTGAAACTTAAATCGAGACTTTTACAACTGCAAAATACTCAATATTAACTTAAACTTCTGGAAAAGTTAATTATGTTTATTATTCATTTTTTTTGTTAGTCGATTTAATTACTTTTTGTGAGACAATGTGCTGCAATTGCAATACGGCCCAATTTAGCCATCAAATTATTCTTATCGTTGGAGTGATTTAATATTTGGCACCGTTTACACTAGAAGTGGAAACCAAGTGAACGAGAGCGTAAATAATTTTAATATATTTATAATCCAAAAATCTGAACAGCGTGTAAATGTACCTCAACATCACAAGGGTATAAAATAAAATTAACTAAAACTCTAAACATATAAAAAGATTGCATATAAAGGAATGACGGAGTAATTGGAGCATAATTGTTTTGGTAAAACTTCTGCAGTAGATTTTTAGCAAGCTGCGGCGACTCAAAAGTCTGTCACTGCATCGGCATATTTACCTCCCGGGCTGCCCTTGCACAGTATGTAACTTCAAATCTAAATTTAAAAAACAGTTTTTATTTATATTATTTTTGTAATATAAAGTCCTTCCTTATGTTGTTGTTTCGAGATTAAACCTTGTATGTCTCGGCTTCTTATCGGGGATAAAGTGAGATAGAATCGTTGCTGGCTGGTAAAAAGAAACGATCAGATCGAGACAAACAAGAGCGAATGGACGATTTACGGGGAAAGCTGGAGCGACATAAATTCCATATAACAAAACTCGAGACCCTGCTTAGGCTTCTCGATAATGACGGTGTCGAAGCGGATCAGGTAAACAAGATAAAAGATGATGTTGAATATTACATTGATTCATCGCAAGAGCCGGACTTTGAAGAAAATGAGTTCATCTACGAAGATATTATTGGACTCGACGAAGTAGAACTCAGCGGCACGGCCACGACGGATAGTAATAACAGCAACGAGACCAGCGGATCCCCAAGCAGCGTTACCTCCGGAGGAAGTCCGTCACAGTCGCCTGTCACGGTTCAACACATTTTGTACACGTCCTCGCAAGCGGCTGTTAGTAGTTGCAGTAGTGCAACTAGCGCTGCATTGTTCCAGCAGCAACAAGCAGCAGCCCTATCAAATGGAAACAACGTGGGCTATTCAAGCGACTCTGGTGCAGTTTCAGCATCAACATCAGTTTCCATACCCACGGATCTGGGAGGCGGCACAATTGCAATTATGTGTGGTGGCGACAAACGCAACAAGAACAGCGAAAGCAATGCCAACAGTAAATCCAAAGTGTGTATTATAAACGGATTTCCAGTGTTTTGTATACTTCACGCAATAAACGATTTACTTCACAGTCACAACCTCAACAACTTATTAAGCCAACACCTGTGCGTGCTACGGCTAAGCCGCCATCGACTAGTGATAGTAAGTTCTGCAGATTAATTTGGATGGGTGTCTGTTTCACTAATAATTGGTTCTTATGCAGACAAGATTATCAGCTTAACTCCTAACAAAAACTAGCAACATTTGCCCACGACGGCTGCCATAGTCGCAGCTTCCGGGCTCCAAACGCAGAACAGTAGCAGTGGAAGCGGAAATTGTCATACCACTGTGGGAACGGGAGGAGCACAGACGTCAACTAGTGGTCATATTCCCGCGGTACATCAACACGCTCCAACGCCTGGACAGAGCGCTGCTATGACAGGTACAACAGCCGCGAGTAATGTATGTTCGGCGACGATCGCGAGCACTGTCAATGTTCAATGCCCATCTGTGATCCAAGCTACACCAACAATTGCGTTTGCTGCTGTAGCAAAACACAATACATGTGGGTGGACGAATTTGATATCTATTGTGCTTACTAAAAAGACTATCATTTTTCTAGCCCTTCTGGAAAATGGTCCTGTTTTGCAGCATCAACAAGCAATAGTTCCAACTGTGGCAGCTATCGTAGGATCTGGAGCGCAGGCACAGCAACATGTGGCACAGCTATCAAATCTTCAAACAAATCCCTCACGCTTACAAAATGGTTAGATATTTTTTCCCGTACTTAAGCTCTTTGCGTAAGATCTTATCAATTTATAGATTTCTCTTATAAAATTACGTCTACTTTTCGTAATTTAAAAAATGAAAAAGGATAAACTTCAAAATTCTAATCAATCCTTTTTATTGTGGTTGCCCGTATGAACATAGAATATATTGTATTTAGTTGATTAGAAATGTATACTACCTATTAAATACATTTCAACTAGTACATACCGCAATATAAAAATTATAAATTGATATAATATAATTATCGTATGCACATTTCTTCATATGTTAAAAAATGTAAAACATGATTAATCTGCAGAATTAAGCCTATATTAATTTATAAACAATAATTTATTTGCAGGTCTGCCTGACTCAGACAGTAATAACGATAGCAGCAATGTAGTCGATACGATTTCCCTTAAAATAATGGCACAGGAAGCCATTAATCGATCTGCGATCGTTAATAATTCACAAAATCAGCAGCAATCGAGCAACATCGACACAAGGCAGTCACAGAAATCACTCCCCCAAAATTTCAACTCGGAAACGAATGCCAATCAACAGCAATTGACATCACAACAGCAACAACATCTTCAAAATACCCCCGTTTCTACGACAGCGATTGGTTCAATTGTGGGTACGTCACAAGGATCAGGAAACATCAACGGACCTACAAGCAACAGTGCTCTCATTAATCTAACAAACGCTGCTGGACAGCCAATCAGCGGCCACGGCAAAGCTCATGCGTGCCGACATCAGCAGATGGCCACGACGGAAGCGCACATTCCCCCATTACTTGGAGTGACACCATTAGGGCCAACGCCTCTTCAGAAGGAGTATCAAATGCAGTTCCAAATGATGGAGGCCGCCTATTATCATCTTCCCATTCAGTTTGCTGCCTTCATTGCCCATTGTTGTTGAAACTTAAATCGTGACTTTTACAACTGCAAAATACTCAATATTAACTTAAACTTCTGGAAAAGTTAATTATGTTTATTATTCATTTTTTTTATTAGTCGATTTAATTACTTTTTGTGAGACAATGTGCTGCAATTGCAATACGGCCCAATTTAGCCATCAAATTATTCTTATCGTTGGAGTGATTTAATATTTGGCACCGTTTACACTAGAAGTGGAAACCAAGTGAACGAGAGCGTAAATAATTTTAATATATTTATAATCCAAAAATCTGAACAGCGTGTAAATGTACCTCAACATCACAAGGGTATAAAATAAAATTAACTAAAACTCTAAACATATAAAAAGATTGCATATAAAGGAATGACGGAGTAATTGGAGCATAATTGTTTTGGTAAAACTTCTGCAGTAGATTTTTAGCAAGCTGCGGCGACTCAAAAGTCTGTCACTGCATCGGCATATTTACCTCCCGGGCTGCCCTTGCACAGTATGTAACTTCAAATCTAAATTTAAAAAACAGTTTTTATTTATATTATTTTTGTAATATAAAGTCCTTCCTTATGTTGTTGTTTCGAGATTAAACCTTGTATGTCTCGGCTTCTTATCGGGGATCGGGTTCCGGCTAGTCGTCTGGTTCTCCCAGGTGTGAGTAGACCACGATAGTTGGATCTGTCGGCATACAATATTTATTTTTTTTTAGACCTGGTGTTCATTCGGTGGGACGAAAAGAAGCAAGGGCTATGGCCCTGTTGTTTGGGGCCGCGGAATACACCTTCCCGACCTTGAGCTGCTGGAACATTTTTTTTGGCCAACTCCCCAGCACTGGGCAACGGGTCTGCAACTCGCCACATCACACCGCTCCCTTACCCTTTAATCGTATTTTCTCCGCTCCTCTAGGAACCAGCGCTATTTTGGAACCAGTTCCCGTTTCACGGCCGTCTCTGGTATCGGCATCTGCTGCTCCTCTCTATCACCGGTACTGTTTTGGTAGTGTCCATTTTACTTTATTTTAGCAGACCATAGTAGAGCTGTAAACAATTCTACTTTTTAAGAATCGATTATTTTCGATTCAATTCTTATAAAGATCGATTAAATCGATTTAAAATCGAAAACAAAAAAAAACTTTTTAAGAAAAAGCTATATTTTGCTTAAAAAGTGGTAAGGAAACACCAAACTTACAGTTGCAAACAAAACTAAAATACGTTCAAAAATTTGTTTGAGATCAATGTTTTGTTTATTTATTTAAAACCCATGGGTTTTTATTTGTAAGTACAAGCTTGTCTACGTTTTTTGGTTTCAAGGCCGTTCTGGGGTCGGTGACTATGCGTTGGGCGCTGACAACAATCTACTTTAATTATTTTTCCCCAACACCAACACACACTGATTCTGAAAGCGATTGATATTTACTAGTTTCCTTGAGTTATGTTACTTAAATAAATTTTTTTTTGCTAAATTAAATTTGTTTTAAGGCTAGCAAACTGCTCAATGCATCGATTCCCTAAAAAAAGAATCGATTTTTTCGGTCATCCAGAAAGATCGATTAAATTGATTTAAAAATCGAATTGTTTACAGCTCTAGACCATAGCAATCCATATTTAATTCTTATATAACATGCATATGTATATATGTAATAATATCAAATTTTTCATAGCTGTCTAACATGGGCAGTGACACCACGATCTGTTATTAAACATTCTTTTCTTGGCAAAAGGTGTCGCTTCGGCAATTACTGCTAGCAAAATGATTATTTCAAAATTGGATAGACTATAACGTGTATCTTATGGTCGTTGTTTCTATCTATTTTCTGTGGCATTTCTTGCGATCTGGCAGTAAATGGGACACTCCTATAAATGAGCCAATGTCGCTTTCCACACCGTTCAGTTCCCGCGATCTTTTTTATGTGCATCGGCTGCTACCTTCATGTGACTTAACCGTTGACGCCTTTGGCCTAACACTCGTCTCTTTGAGCTACTCTTCATTGAAATGTATACAAAACTGAAACTTCCAAAAGATCCAAAAGATGAAAGGTCTAGCCAATTGCACCTGCTGACCGTATGCCTACGGTACCTCTGGACCACTTTGTAACCCAAAGAACTTTACTATTACGCTTTCCTGTAATTGCTGTACTGTAAATGTAAATTTTATATTAGAGCATGCTTATAGGTTTTTATACACGTTACTCGTAGAGTAAAATGGTATACTAGATTCGTTGAAAAGTATGTAACAGGTAGAAGGAAGCGTTTCCGACCCTATAAAGTATATATAAGTTAACAACTAACTCCCAGCTTATGCTGAGCAGACCAATTCTTATTCCCTTTATTAATATTAGTTATTTATTAATACTAATCATTTTTTACTCATCATTTTTATTATTATTATTATTATTACACTTTCTATACCTCTCATGTATGGTCCACCTTAAATTGGTTCCACCCTAAGAGGCCCTAGAGCTCAGCCAGCTTGTTGTACCTTGTTGTATGGGCCGTGGCTTTGTCTCATTGGCTGACAGCTATCGTATGACTTCTGCGAAATGTGCGTAGTTAGAGGTCGGCCAAGGGCATACGGGCATGTATGAGCTTTTGTTAGTTCTTAAGCTCAGTTCTATTTGGATGTTTAAATCAAGAGCACCAGCTCCTATTCATGAAACTCCGGAACTTAGCCGTTAAATCTCTTATTAATAATTATCCTTCCGCCGTAATCTTCCTATCTCAACATAGGAGCAATACGACCATCCTTTGGGATCTACAGCGACGAGGGCCACTTACACACAAGTAACAGTGCATATAAATTCCAAGCAATAGGAATTTTTTACGAATAAATGAAAAGTGACTCGATTTTCGAGTTCGGGTTCAGATTGGTTTTGGTGCGTTACAAAAATAAGAAACATACAACTCAAGTTAAGTGCTGGCGATTTTTATGTAAATAAATAATTAAAATATTAAATTGCACGGTATTTCCATATTTTTGGTTTTGTTCGATTCGGATTTCTTCGAGTGCATTAAAGAATAAAGAAACCCAAATAGCTCAAATGACGCACACTGGTGCCAAGGCAATCAATATTTATATGAATTAATTATGCAAAAAATATTTTAGTTCTTTATTGGTGTTGGTCTCTATTCTCCTTATGTTTCGTTACAATTTTATCCACTGTGCCTATATTGAATTTCGTACTGAAGTTATCCAGTGTGTCTGTGCTAATAATACACGCAGTCGAATTGACCAATACGTGTTGTTTCGCTCTCTTACCGTTCTGTATTTTAATTGTGTTTTTTGGGACAAATTATTATTATTATTATTATTATAAAAGGTAGAAAAGATTACAAAACTAGACTAGCTTAATGATATAGCGTTGGCTACTGTTTTGGGACAAATTAATCCAACATTTTTGTGTTAGGTAACGATCCATTATTTTTCGTTAATTTGATTTTTCTCGGCTTTTACATCGCAAAAAAAGTGGCCCATCGAAACCTTTTGCCTCGTGTCCCAGTCGTTATATACCTATATATATATATCTGCCCAATATTAACAACGCTAACCTACCCAGCTTCCTTAGCTGCCAATATGTAGAGGTCTATAAAAGAGCAGTGCGACCCTGAAATAAGATGCGATGTCAGGTTAGACATAGTAAAATCTCTGCCGTCGTTCAATGAAAGCCACGATGAGTACGTTTCGTGGAGGCAGGCTGCATCAGGTGCATACGAAGTATTCAAAAAATTCGTCGAGTGACAGTTTGCTGGCAGAACAGTAAAAATTTTCATTGACACGGGAGCGGCAAAAAATTCTTGTCATCATTAAAAACAAGATTTGCGGTTCCGATCGGTCACTCCTCTCGTCCCATAACACCGTGCTGAATTTTGAAGCAATTCTAGCCAGACTAGATTGCACATACGCGGACAAAACTTCCCTGAGAGTGCTACGGCAAAATTTGGAGATGGTTCGGCAAGGAGATGCCGACCTCATGGCATACTATGACGAGGTCGAGAGGAAACTCACGCTCGTCACCAACAAAATAGTCATGTCACACAACACGGACACAGCAACGGTCCTAAATAAGGAGGTTAGGGATGACGCCCTTCATGCATTCATTGCAGGGCTTAAGAGACCACTCAAGTCACTTGTGCTACCAGCACAACCCAAAGACCTTCCGACTGCACTAGCGTTAGCGCGGGAAGCCGAGAACAGCATAGAAAGAAGTGCGTTCGCGGCATCTTACGTGAAATCTATAGAAGACAAGACCCCTTTCAATGAGGGCAACAGGCGCAAAAATAAAGGTCAGGGAAAGCAATGGAGAGGTGAAGATAAAAATCCGCACTTCATTCCTAAGCAGTATCAAAGCAGGCCTCAAGAGGACAATTCCTCTCCGAAGCTCAGGGATCCTGAGACCCTAGACCACAATAAAGTTCAGCCCATGAAGGTAGACCCCTCAACGGCTAAATTTAGACAAGGTACAAGCTGGGAAAAGCCACAAAGTAATAAGTGGCAGAACTCGTCCCAGCGGCAATCGGGCCAAAGACGCCAACGCTTCAATATTATAGCCCAGTCCCAACAGGAGGAAACAGATTATGCCGCCACAGCTGAGGCTGAAGCTGCCACCATTGAGGAAGATAGCGACACCGACGAGCTTAACGACCTGCTCCATTTTTTAGGGAGCGCTCCGATCGTCGAGCGACAGTTGGCTGGCAGAACAGTAAAAATTCTCATCGACAAGCCCGTAGAGGAGCTAAAAAACGTAATGCCGGTCGATACCCCTTTCACTGTGAGCTCTATTCACGGCTCCAGTGACGTCAAAAACAAATGCATAATGCGCATTTTTGGACTAGACGTCCCATTTTTTCTCTTGGATACACTGGGCACGTTCGATGCTATAATAGGCTTCGATTCGCTAACGCGAGCAGGAGTAGCATTGGACCTAGGCAACAGCGTAATAAAATACGCGGACGTCACCGAAAAGATCACATTTTTTGACTGTCACAACGTCAATTTCACAAAAATCGATGATATAGTGGTGCCAAGTTCGTCTGAAGCCGAATTCAATAAAATCATTCTGAAATGAATTAAGGTTTTTTCGACCCCTAACGAGGAGCTCACCTTTAACACTTCGGTCACCGCTACTATTCGAACGACGAGTGACGAACCTGTCCACTCCAAGTTATACCCCTATCCTATGGGTCAGCAGACTTTGTAAACAAAGAAATCAAGGAGATGCTGCAGAATGGCATAATTTTGCCGTCCAGATCCCCATACAACAGCCCTACCTGGGTGGTTGACAAAAAAGGGCCTGACGGTAATGACATCAAGAAGAAGCGATTAGTAATCGACTTCAGGAAGTTGAACGAGCGAACAATCGCCGATCGCTACCCCATGCCAATCATACCCATGATTCTAGCGAACTTGGGGAAAGCTAAATTCTTTACCACCCTAGACTGAAGGTCAGGGTACCATCAAATATACCTGGCTGAAAAGGACCGGGAGAAGACCTCGTTCTCAGTTAATGGTGGGAAATATGAATTTTGCCGACTACCCTTCGGCATAAAGAACGCAGGTAGACGACGTGCTGCGGGAAGAAATCGGCAAAATATGATACGTCTACGTTGTCGACGTTATCATCTTTTCCGAAAATGAAACGGAACATGTCGAGCACATTGACACAGTGCTTAAGCGCCTACTCGATGCCAACATGAGGGTGGCAAGGCAATAGACAAAGTGTTTTAAAGAGAGCGTTGAATTTTTAGGATTCATTGTCACCAGAGGAGGAACAAAGACAGTCCCAGACTGTTAGGGCAATAAAAGAGTTCCCAGAACCAGAAAATCTTTTTTTCTTCGGCCTGGCGAGCTATTTCAGGAGCTTTGTAAAAAATGTTGGCTCTATCGCTAGACCTCTTGCCGCCATCCTCAAAGGGGAAAACGGGACGGTCAGCACGAATATGTCGAAAAAAGTAGCTGTCAGGTTTGATGAAACCCAGCGAAATTCATTCGATCACTAAACTACCGTTTGACTTAACCACGACGCTTCAGCGAGTGGAATAGGCGCGGTACTGTCCCAGAATAAAAGACCTATTACGATGAAGACTGCTAAAAGACTGCGAACTGAACTACGCCACCAACGAAAGAGAGTTGTTGGCGATAGTCTGGGCCTCCTAGCTATACTGTAGCTAGGAGGTAAGGATCTTTACAGACTACCAGCATCTCACATATGCGGTATCTGACAAAAACACCAACGCTAAGATTAAGCGATGGAAAGCGTTTATTGATGAGAACAACGAGAAAGTGTTTCACACACCCGGGAAGCAAAACCCGGTAGCTGACGCGCTATCGAGGCAACCCCTGAACAACTTAGAGGCCGAGGCCACGGTGCATAGTGAGCTTTTGCTCTCATACACCATAGAAACCACAGACAAAGCAGGCCAACCGCTTGGGCGGGATTTTATGATCTTCGGAAATAAAACCCGCCATATCATTAATTTAATAACAAGGAATCACTTGTTGAATCTGTTAACATTCCTTGAGGCAGGAATTTCCATAGGGCTGCCCAGGAGAACGTAAAACAAATCCTCCGGGATTATTACTTCCCGAACATGTCCAAATTATCTTGCGAAGTGGTCGCAAGGTCTGCAATAAAGCCAAATACGACCGGCATACCAAGAAGCAGCAATTAGGAACTACGCCTGTCCCTTCATATGTTGGGGAAATGTTGCATATCGACATTTTTTCGACCGATAAGAAAGTCTTCTTAACGTTCATTGATAAATTTTCCAAATTCGCTATCGTACAGCCCTTGGTTTCTAGGGCAATAGTAGATGGTAAATTTCTTCCCTAACACCAGGACCCTATATTGCGATAACGAGGCCTCCTTTAACTCCGAAAAAATCACATCATTGCTGAAAAACCAATTCAGCATCGATGTTGTCAATGCGCCACCGCTACACAGTAGCTCCAATAGCCAAGTGGAGAGATTTCGCAGTACCCTGGCGCAAATTGCCAGATGCCTCAAAATGGATAAAAAATCGAGAATACTGTGGAACTAATATTGCGGTCTACGATAGAATACAATAGGTCGCTACATTTGGTCACAGAGTTTAGGCCGGTGGAAGTCATCCCCGCCAGCAGCGATGAGATGAAGCTGGCAATTAAAGCCAAAATTGACAATGCACAACAGTCTAACCTAGACAGGATTAATCATTCAAGGCAGAACCGGGTCTTCGAAGTCGGTGAAAGAGTATACCTACGAAACAACAGGAGATTAGGGAACTAATTGACACCGCTTTATTCAGAAGAGCGTGTAGAAGCAGGTCTGGGAACATCTGTTCTCATTAGGAGGAGGGTGGTTCATAAGGACAACATCAGATAGGCATTTCATCTGCCACATTCGCCCTTGTACTAAAACTCAATATTTTCTATAATTCCCACGGGCTTGCCATAATGTCCATCATACTGCTGTCCACCGCATGCGCACGAATCACCGACTTCTCGCATGCAAAATACATCCCGGTATTAGACGGGCCTGGTCAGGCACTCAACAAATCTGTCCGAGTTTGCTAGCATAATCGACTCCACGGTCGGAATGTTGGAACTGTTCCCACAATCCCACATGAGGAAGCTGCTGGAAGTTGACATCGAACATGCCCAGAACACTTTGGATAAGCTTCAGATACACCATAGAATGGCCAGGAGCCTCGATTTTTTGGGCTCAGTCCTTAAGGTCGTGGCGGGTGCACCCGACGCGGATGATCTTAGTAGAGTTAACCAATCAAGCATCGCGTATCAAGGCTAACAATAGACAGGTTGTCATTAACACAGAAACACATTAATATTCCCACAAACACAGTGAATGAGACACTTAAGGAGAGAAGGGACAGGCTTGTTGACTCAGATCAATTGTTCGAAACACTCCTCGCTAGAAGTAGAATGCTAATATCCAAAATCCAAAATTGTATTCTCACTGTTGCACTCGCTAAAAACAATATTATGAACCCTACAATTTTCAACCGTAATGACTTTAAGGCTATTTTTGACGAACAGCTCACGGAGGTCCCCATAGCTAGCCTTATTGATGTATCTAAGATTAAAAGTTTTCAATCCAATGTTTTTATCTTTTTAGCTTATTTGTAAAAAGCTCCTGCTCTTCCCCGTCGCACACTACCCTACTATGCTACTGTTGAGAATACCAAAAGTCACACTTGTACACATAAAGTCACACATAGTCACCCTTGTACACATAGTAAACGACATAACTATATTTTCCGAGTATGAGAATATAAATCCAAGAGTGGCGATTGAGATTACAAAGCGCGGAGAATTCATGTATGCTACTGCGAAAGGACTAGTTAGTCTTAACAGTTCTGGGAAAAACATTACATTACAAAACGTGCTGTATTGCAAGGAAATACCGCATAATTTACTATCAGTGCAAGAAGCTGGAATGTCCGTCGAATTTAATCCAGATGGCATAAAAATAATCAAAGATGGTAACTTGGCATTTGAAGGGATATGTAAGTATAATGTACCGATTGTGAAATTTTATTTAAACAGTAAAGTATATACATCGAAAAGTTTAAATGATACAGAATATTGCTTCTGGCATGAAAGGTTAGGCCATATTAGTGTAGGAAAATTCTTAGAAATTAAATGAAACAGCTTGTTTGAAGATGTTGAACTTATCAAAAACGTACAGCTAAATAGAAATTAATTATGTGAGGCATGTATTAACGGAAAACAATCTAGGCTAAAACTTGAAAAATCCAAAAACAAAGAAAATATTGACCGCCCATTGTTCGTAGTTCATTCTAATGTACGTGACTTCGTGGCGAAAAGTGAGGCTAATTTTAACTTAAAAATGGTAAATCTATATATTGATAATGGCAGGGAAAGGTATCAGCTATCATTTAACGGTTCCTAATACCCCACAATTGAATGGTGTTGCAGAGCGGATGATAAGGACAAGCACTGAAAAAGCTTGCTCTATGATTAACTGTACTAAACTTAATAAAAGTGTTTGGGGTGAAGCTGTTTTAACAGCAACTTATTTAGTTAATAGGTCTCCAAGTAGGGCTTTGGAAAATATACGAAAAACACCATATGAGATGTGGCATTAAAGAAAGCCAATATTAAAATATTTGAAAATATTTGGATCGACTGTATATGCACTAAATAAAGTGCGTACGCTAAAATTTGATGAGAAATCGATCAAGACTATACTCGTCAGGTATGAGCCAAATTGCTATAAATTGTGGAATGAGGAGTCGAGAAAATTTATGATAGCTGGAGATGTAGTGGACGAAAAAAGTATAGAATCTATGACTTTAAATGAAAATGACTCTGTGGTAAAACATAATAATGTTAGCAGAAATCATGATTCTCCAATGGATGAGAATGCAGAGTTAGATTTTCCATCACAGGAAATGAATGAATCAATGGATTCAAAGTCTGGAGAAAACTCAAATGAATATTCCACTTGTCTCGAGAATACCGATCCAGTAGTTGAAACTGGTAATAATATACAACAAAATGAAAATCAACAATTAAGACGCAGTGAGAGAAATTAAAGATAAATCAAAATTTTCATATAGATGTTTAGAAAAATGTCTCATGAATACACAATTGTGTTTAAGTGATATTCCCAATACATATGAGGAAATTAAATTTCGCGATGACAGAACCTTGTGGGAGGAAGCCATTCAAGGAGAACTAAATTCTTATTTTGTAAATAATACATGGTGCTTAGTGCAAAGGCCTATGGATAAAAACATAGTAGATTGGAAGTGGGTTTTTAGTTTAAAGCAAGATGAAAATAGTAATTTACTAAAATATAAGGCAGCACTGGTAGCAAGGGGCTTCACCCAAGAATATATGATGGATTATGATCCAGGGCAAAGGTCTGCCCCTGTTGCACGAATATCTAGTTTCAGATTTCTTTTAGCTTTTTCTAATCAATATAATTTACTTATTCATCATATGGATGTGAAGACAGCATTTTTAAATGGAACTTTAAAAGATGAAATTTATATGAAGGTTCCAAAAGGTTTAAACCAGTACGATGGAAATAAAGTATATAAACTAAATAAAGCTATTTATGGCCTTAAGTAAGCTGCACGATGCTGGTTTGAGGTTTTTGAAAGTGCACTTAAAAATTTTGGATTTGAGAATCTAGAAGTAGACCGATGTATGTATATATATTTTAAATAAGGGAGATATAAGTAAAAATATATATTTACTATTATATGTTGACGATGTGGTAATTTCCACCAGTAATTCCGAAACTATGTCTAAATTTAAAAACGACATTTCCTTGGTATAAAAACTGATCGAAAAGATGATCAAATTAGTCTCAGTCAATCTGTATATATTAAAAATGTTTTAAAGAAATTCAATATGGAAGACTGTAATCCAGTTAGTACCCCTCTTCCAAACAAACTAAATTATGAGGACTTGCAAGCTGAAGAATCATGTGAAGCACCATGTAGGAATTTAATTGGCTGTTTAATGCACTTCGTGTTTACACGTCCAGACCTGAGTACATCAATAAGTATCTTGAGCCGTTATACTAATAATAACAAATGAATCAAGGCAACGTCTTAAACGAGTTTTAAGATACCTAAAAGGAACTGTTGACTTAAAGTTATCGTTCAAAAGGAATCTTAAAGTGGATAATATTCTTATAGGGTATGTCGATTCTGATTGGG
This sequence comes from Drosophila eugracilis, assembly GCF_018153835.1. Lineage (NCBI taxonomy): Eukaryota > Metazoa > Arthropoda > Insecta > Diptera > Drosophilidae > Drosophila > Drosophila eugracilis. The sequence continues at coordinate 36,354 of NW_024573839.1, read as the reverse complement.
CTGGAAACGAGATTGATAGGAGAAGTACTACAGGATATACATTTAAAATGTTTGAAAATTGTTCGATTTTCTGGAGTACTATGAAATAAAAATCAGTTGCGGCTTCATCTACCGAAGCCGAATATATGGCCTTATTTGAAGGTGTTAGAGAAGCATTATGGCTAAAGTCATTAATAAATGAAATTAATTTAAAATTAAATGGCCCAATAGATATTTTTGAGGACAACCAAGGTTTTATTAGTATAGCCAATAATCCTACTTGCCACAAGAGAACTAAGCACATAGATATTAAATATCTTTTACCAGGAAACAAATTGAAAACAAACTAATCTGCCTCAAATATATTTCCACAGATTTCCAATTCAGTCGCGATCAAACACTCCCCGAGTTAAGACGTGCCTAAAAGTTAAGCGGAAGCTAAAGTTATTATTATTCTGTTGCTGATAAGCACTAAAAAATCGTTGTTGTTAACATGAACAACGACGAAGACGACACATCGGCTTGGAGCTGGCAGACAGTAAGACCGAAGCCGAAGGAAATCAAGAGGCAAAACCAAGGGTCTCCGATCCTACTAAAAAAAAAATTCCCTGGCCCATGCACCCAGCACGAGCTCCAATCAATACGCCCTCCTAAGCGACAACAGGCTAAATAATGGAATTGAAGACGAAAGCGAAGCACTGGACTTGATAACTGAAGACACCACAGATGAAACTGAAGCCGCCACCTATATTCTTATCTGAAGTCAGTAATATAAAAGGAATACTAGCTTATCTCGAGACAAAAATTAAAATAGAGCTTTTCTTTTATAAAGCTCAAGTAAGTAAGCTCAAGTAAGAATTATGGTTAAGTCTATTGAAGAATACAGAAAACTTGTTAAAACTCTTTCTGGAGATTTTGTCAAATTTCACACATTTCAGCTCAAACATGAGAGGGCATTTAGAGTAGTTATTAAGAATTTGCACTTCTCAACGGATATCGACTTAATCAAACAAGATGTGGAGTCCAAAGGCCACACTGTTAGAAAAATTAGTAACATTAAAAGTCGAGTAACCAAAGAGTCATTGAACTTGTTCTTCTTAGATATTGAGCCCAACAATAAGAACTTAGATATATACAAAGTTAAGCACATTGGTAACGCAGTTGTTAATATAGAACCCCCCCATAAAACCAAAGAAATCGTACAGTGCTATCGTTGCCAGGAATTTGGACACACAAAGTCATACTGTTTCAAAACTCACAGATGTGTAAAATGCTCTCTTAGTCATCCCAGTAACATTTGTCCAAAAGACAAAGAACAACCACCAAAATGTGTCAACTGCAATGAAGATCATGCTGCTAGTTACAAAGGGTGTAAAGTTTATCAGGAACTTATATCAAAAAAAATAGTAAGCGGACGCAACCACATAAAAAACACCAAAGATGACAATAAAGGAAATGACTATGCTACAACTCAATCATTTGCTCCGTCTAATAATTCGACTCAACAACCCAAGGAATATCAATCATATGCTCAAGCTGCTGCAGGAAAAAGTATCACAAACACGTCCCTAGAAAGAATAGAACAGCTCCTGGAAAAACAATTTGAACTTACGAATAATTTACTTAATATGATAATGTTACTCGTAAACAAGTTATGCAAATAAACCTAAACTTAGGAATATGGAATGCCAATGGGCTTTCCAACCATGTAAATGAAATATCCTTATTTTTAAAAACGAATGAAACTGACGGTATGCTTATCTCAGAAACTCACTTCACTGGCAAATCTTATTTTAGAATTATTGGATACGATACAGGGAGCTGATCATCCGTCAGATAGAGCTCATGGGGGTGCTGCAAATTATTGTCAAGCAGGGCCTTAAGTTTCAAATCATAGACAGTACTAGGGAAAACGCTATGCAGGCGGCCACAATTAAGATAAAATGTATGCACGCGGATGTATCAATAACAGCGATTTACCTCCCTCCCAGATTCACAATAAAAGAGCTTGATTTTCAAAACTTTTTCCAAGGACTGGGCACAAAGTTTATTGTAGGAGGCGACTTCAATGCCAAACATCCATGGTGGGGTTCCAGACTGACTAACCCGAAGGGATCGGAGTTATACAAATGCATACGAAACAATAATATACACACTTTGTCAACTGGTAAGCCTACATACTGGTCATCTGATAGTCGGAAAATCCAAGACTTGATTGATTTCGTAGTATTCTCTGGAATTCCACAATGACATATGCGAGTAATGGAAAGCTTTGATCTTGACTCAGATCATTCTCCAATAATAGCTACTTACAGCACAATAGCCCATATTTTGGAAAAGCCCTACACAGTCATTTCAGCTTCTACAGACATTAACGCATTCAAGAGCTATTTAGACTCAGATATAAGCCTGCATATTTCGTTAAAAACAGGAGAGGAGATAGACTATGCTGTGGAGCTTTTCACAAACACAATTCATAAAGGATCATGTTCTTAATCATCAACAATCAAACCATTTGTACCTGTCTATCGAGATTCGACTGAAAGTATAAAATAAAAGAAAACTGCGTAAACGGTGGCAAGAAACTCCTTACCCTCCTGACAAAAGATTATACAACAAGGCTGCATCTGAGCTTAGTCAACTTCTGTCGAACTTACGCAATGAATCTCTAGCTGCGTATCTGAGAAATTTAGATCCTAATTCCTGCAACAACGAACCAATGGAGGGCGACTAAATACCTAAAGAGACCATCTAAAAAAAACACGAATATTCGTAATAGCAATGAAAATTGGTGTAGGTCTAATACCGAACAAGCGGAAGCATTTGCACAACATCTGCAATCTGTCTTCCAGCCCAACGATATTAATAATTCTATAACAGAGTATAGAGTAGAAAAATTTCTTGAGTCACCCTGCCAAATGAGCTTACCTATAAAAAGACATATAAAAGACGGCATCGCCCTAAAAAGCTTACCAACAAAATGCATACAGTTTATCACCCTTATATTTAACGCAATTCTCAGATTAGACCACTTTCCAAGTCAATGGAAATGTGCAGAGATCATAATGATCCTTAAGCCAAACAAAGTGGAAACAGAATTAACATCATATCGTCCCATTAATCTACTGACAATATTCTCAAAAGTGTTTGAAAAAATACTCCAGAAGAGAATGTTGCCAACTTTGGACGAACATTCCATCATTCCTGAATACCAATTCGGATTCAGGAGAGGCCACGGGACCCCCGAGCAGTGCCACAGGGTCATTAATGATATAATTACTGCATTTGAGAACAAAAAATACTGCACAGCTGCATTTCTTGACGATTCATCAACGTTACTTCTCATTAATGCTCAAGGAAGCGTATTGGGACCAATCCTCTACACTTTATATACGGCGGATATGCCAGTCACAAACAACTGCACTGTTGCAACATTTGCTGATGATACAGCCGTTTTGGCCACAAGCTCATCTAGAAATGAAGCTTCTGAACTTCTGCAGCGTGAGCTAAGCCTAATTGAAGACTGGTTCATTCGATGATAAATTAGAAATAACTCCTTAAAATCTGTCCAAATGTCAAATCACATAAAAGCCAAATGTCAGCAACTCAGACTTAAAACATTAAAAATGTCCTGGTTGATAAGTCGAAAATCGGAAACCTCACTGGAAAACAAAATTCGCCTCTACAAAGCTATATTAAAGCCTATTTGGACTTACGCTATACAGCTTTGGGGAACTGCTAGCAACTCAAATATTGAGATACTACAGCGCTACCAGTCAAAAACTTTGCGAAAATTGTCAATGCTCATTTCAATTAAGATAAAATGTATGCACGCGGATGTATCAATAACTGCAATTTACCTCCCTCCCAGATTCACAATAAAAGAGCTTGATTTTCAAAACTTTTTCCAAGGACTGGGCACAAAGTTTATTGTAGGAGGCGACTTCAATGCCAAACATCCATGGTGGGGTTCCAGACTGACTAACCCGAAGGGATCGGAGTTATACAAATGCATACGAAACAATAATATACACACTTTGTCAACTGGTAAGCCTACATACTGGCCATCTGATAGTCGGAAAATCCAAGACTTGATTGATTTCGTAGTATTCTCTGGAATTCCACAATGACATATGCGAGTAATGGAAAGCTTTGACCTTGACTCAGATCATTCTCCAATAATAGCTACTTACAGCACAATAGCCCATATTTTGGAAAAGCCCTACACAGTCATTTCAGCTTCTACAAACATTAACGCATTCAAGAGCTATTTAGACTCAGCTATAAGCCTGGATATTTCGTTAAAAACAGGAGAGGAGATAGACTCAAATATTGAGATACTACAGCGCTACAAGTCAAAAACTTTGCGACAAATTGTCAATGCTCCTTTTTATGTAACTAATGCAAATATCCACAAGGATATCCCAACCATAAGAGAAGAAATAAATAAAGTTAGTAAAAAATATATCGACAGACTCCATAATCATGAAAATAATTTAGCGTTAAGTCTAGTAGATAACAGCTTATCATTAAGAAGACTAAGAAGACTCTCCCCGATAGATAAATTCGATTAACAGAAACGATGTTGTATATAATAGCAGGGTTCACTGGAAAACTGCTATTCCTGTTATTTAATATTATTTAATATTAATTATAAAATTTACTTATTGTTTATAAAAACAGATTGTAAATAAAGAAAAAAAAAAAAAAGATTTCCAATTGGCTGATATTTTATCGAAGCCACTACCAACAGCTAGATTTACTGCACTGCGAGACCAGCTGGGGCTAAATGGACCTTCATCCTGAATCTTTATATGTTTTTTTTTAATTGATAATTAACCTTAAAACAAAGACAAACTGGATCTCTTGGCATATATATATATATTTTACAATAATCAAACCAAATTAATTTCTAGTCTAACCATTACTGTTTACGAGGTGTGTTCAATAAGTAAGGTGACTCTTCAAATTTCGCGAATTTCAAATTTTTCGATTATCGAAACCTTTTAGAAGTTATACGAGGTGTGTTCAAAAAGTAAGGTGACTTTTCAAATTTCAAATTTTTCAAATTTTTCGATTATCTTCAGTTTTGGGAACAAGAAAAAGTCACATGGGGCCAAATCCGGTGAATATGGTGGCTGAGGCATTATTGTGGTGTTGTTTTTGGCCAAAAATCCAAATCCTTTGATCCATATTTTTCGATAGCAAAAAATCGCCGAGCTCGCAAAATAACTTGTAACTTTACGCCTCTCACAACCAAACAAAAGAGGATGTTCCATTGAAACTTGGTACAGATGTTAGGGAAGAGTGTACCAATATAACAAAACAAAAAAATCGATAATCGAAAAATTTGAAATTCGCGAAATTTGAAGAGTCACCTTACTTTTTGAACACACCTCGTATATAAGCGAATCTTGTTAATTTATGTTTTTTTATTGATCTGATTGGGTTTTACTGGGCTTCCCCAGTTCTTTGCAGCAAATGCTGGATCAGAAAAGAAAGAGTCCCCAGAGAAGAAAAATATTACAACCATTTGATATGCACAAACTCGTCTGAAAATTATCTTTTGTTATTCCTTAACTTGTATCAGTGTAACTTTTGAGGTGGCTGTTGGGAATACCAAAAGTCACACTTGTACACATACACATTGTGTGTGTGTGGGAAGGGGATGAACCATGAAGATCTCAGAGAGAGGCAAAACTCTTCTCTCTTTGTTCTCTCTCCCTCTCTGCCTAAGAACGTTGTTGTTTCCTTTTTGTATACACATGCGTACCCATACTACTTGCTTGCAGACAACAAAAGAGTGCGGTTGTATAAAAAAAATTTAACAAAAACGACAATTAAAGTGTTTTTACTATTTGGCAAATCGGGCTGGTGTATTCCTAAAGTTTATATAAACATTGGCTATAAAATCTATAGCTACAAATAGAAGACACAATCGTGACGAAATCCTAGCAGTCTCCGATTGCGCTTCTACCAACTTGGTCCCTGCTCCAACAACACTGCAGGCGCAAACGAGGGGCATCCCATTTACAAAAGTCCATCAACGAATTGGCTGTCACCGTGGACGGCGTCCAATTTAAGGGGGGAGTAGTTAACAACTAACTCCCAGCTTAGGCTGAGGAGGCCAATTCTTATTCCCTTTGTTAATATTAGTCATTTATTAATATTAATCATTTTTTACTCATCATTTTTATTATTATTATTATTACGCTTTCTATCCTCTCATGTATGGTCCACCTTAAATTGGTTCCACCCTAAGGGGTCCTAGAGCTCAGCCAGCTTGTTGTACCTTGTTGTATGGGCCGTGGCTTTGTCTCATTGGATGACAGCGATCGCGATCTGCGAAATGTGTGTAGTTAGAGGTCGGCCAAGGGCGTACGGGCATGTATGAGCTTTTGTTAGTTCTTAAGGTCAGTTCTATTTGGATGTTTAATAAATCAAGAGCACCAGGTCCTATTCACGAAACTGCGACACTTTAAATACCGTTAAATCTCTTATTAATTATTATACCGACTGAGTCACTAAACCAGCGGTATCGAAGGACAGTTATCCTTCCGCCGTAATCTTTCTATCTCAACATAGGAGCAATACGACCATTGGGATCTACAGAGACGAGGTCCAACAGCGGCAGCAACCTTCCGCCGACCCCCCGCCACCGATATCCAACCAGCCGGCCCTGATCAGGATGAATAGCGAAGACGAATGAGCCATGACCGTCTGTCTGTCCGTCTGTCCGTATGAACGCTGAGATCTAAGGAACTATAAGAGATACAAAGTTGAGTTTAACCATGAAGATTCTTGAGGTCCCTACGCAGTGCAAGTTTATTACAGCATCCTGCCACGCCTAAAAATCGCGAAAAACTAAAATCGCTGAAATCTCAGGAACTATTTTAGCTAGTAAGTTGAAATTTAGTATGTGTAATCTTAAGATGCCAAACACAACCGGCCACACCCACCCATACGCCCACTAAGCCCAAAAGACTGTTTTCGCATATTTTAGAAAAGCGGATATTTCGGTAACCCTAAGAGATAGAAAGTTCGGATTAAGCATGTAGGTTTTTATGATGCTCCCAATGCAAATTTAATTTTCTTCTGATCAAGCCACGCCCACTGTAACGCCCACAAAACCTAAAAATGCAAAAATCTATAAGAGCTACAAAGTTTTGCTTAAGAATACGTATTTAAGAGACGCCTCTGCGACTTGCCGCGCAGTTGCATCCGGCCACACCCACTTTAACTCCCACAAACCGCGCAAAACTGTGGCGCCTATAACATTATTATGAATGCCTTCGTTTGACCTTGTATATTTTATTTCTATTAATAACTATCAATTTACCAAAGGTTTTTTAAATAGGAACATTATTTCGCTATTTATGAAGAATTTTAGGTTATAACACCTCACATGGTTTTTGACGTCACTATCAATTCCTCAACATGCTTTAGCACACGCTAAGACAGTCTTCAATATCCTTAACAGGGATAGAAAGCCGCAGCCACTCTTTAAGGTTGAGCTCGAACCAGAAATTAAGCCCCTAAAGAAATACGAAGTGCACCCTATATACAATCTTCAGTTCCTGCTGCACCGCAGAATTACGGTTGAGGAGCCGCACAAACGCAATGGCCCGGTACAATGTGCGAACTGCCAAGAATTTGGCCATACAAAGTCTTACTGTAAACTGCGCCCAGTGTGTGTAGTTTGTGGTGAGCTTCATGACTCCGCACACTGCCCAGCGAGCAAAGATGACCACAACTCAAAAAAATGCGGCAACTGCGGTGGAAATCACACTGCTAACTATAGAGGTTGCCCAGTTTATAAGGAGCTGAAAAGTCGAATCCACCAGAGGGGAATTACTGCCCGCACCCAAAATAAACAGTTGCTGGCCTCCAGGCCAAAAATGTTACATACGCAAGTCCTTTAAAATTAGGACTGTCTACCCCAGCCTCAAAAAGCTCATTGCCGCAATCAGCATACCAAGAACCGAACACGGCTCAGCAGCATCAACCGCCAGAGCAGCCAAAAAGTAACTTTGAAGCTATGATATGCAGTCTACAACAAAGCCTTACGGAGTTTATGTCGTTTATGCGTACAACAATGCAAGATCTGATGCGAAAACAAAATCTATTAATACAAATGCTGGTTTCACAACAATAATGACTTCCCTACGAATATCTACGTGGAACGCTAACGGCGTTTCGCAGCATAAGCTCGAGTTAGCGCAATTCCTACTAGACAATCAAATCGACGTAATGCTGCTTTCAGAAACACATCTTACAAACAGATACAATTTTCAACTACGAGGATATTCATTCTATGGAACAAACCATCCAGATGGTAAAGCACACGGCGGGACTGGAATTTTAATCAGGAGCCGTATTAAGCACCATTACCATACGAAATTTGCTAAAAACTAGCTACAGGCCACATCCATAAATATACACCTAAATACTGGCAAGCAATTAATGCTAGCCGCCGTATACTGCCCCCCACGCTTCACAATAGCCGAAGATGAGTTTATGCAATTTTTCAACTCACTCGGAGACCACTTCATAGCAGCAGGAGACTACAATGCCAAGCACACACACTGGGGATCTCGTCTCGTGACTCCAAAAGGAAAGCAGCTCTACAATGCAATTATCAAAGCCAAGAACAAGCTCGACTATGTTTCTTCTGGCACACCAACATACTGGCCGGCAGACCCAAAGAAACTTCCGGATTTAATAGACTTTGCGATTACCAAAAACATTCCTAAAAACATGATAAGCGCCGAATGCCTCTCGGATCTTCCATCTGATCACTCGCCTGTCCTTTTTACTCTACTCCGACATGCAGGAACATGGGATCAACCATTAAAACTGACCTCACATAAAACCAATTGGGTTAAGTACAGGAATTATATAAGCTCACACATTGAGCTAAGTCCTCACCTCAGCGATGAAGCCAACGTAGACAGTTTTGTTAATTCACTGGAATCTGTACTCGTCTCTGCAGCTCGAGTTTCAACACCTCATACTATAAACACACTATAAAGCTTAAAACGTGTCTCATGTCAACTTGCTCAAGCTCTACAGCAAGAAGAAACATATGTCCACCGCCGCTACATTGAGCAATTGTCAACTAATAGTACAAAACACTCACTATGGAGAGCTCACCCAGCTCTGAGCTCACCGAAAAAAACGATGATGCCTATTAGAAATTCTACGGGCGGCTGGGCGCGAGTTACAGTGTCGTGTCCGAGGGAGTAGAGGGGATCTCGTATGAGATTGTCGCTTTTTTAAATGCTGAAGGCTTGCAAATAAAATGATTGGGTTGTTTGGAGTTCAAAATAAGAATCATGTTTTATTATAAAGAAAATTATAAAGAGTCGTCTGTCCTTGTCAGAGTTCTTGCATTGGCGATCTTGTTGTTCCATTCGCCTATTCTTACAGTTGCCGGGTCTGAGTTCTCTCCCGGTGGCTGTGGAGAGAGGAATGTTCTGTCCCTGTGGTTGCGGAGAGAGGAATGTTAACTCCTCGTTCTCTCCCTGTGGTTGCGGAGAGAGGAATGTTAACTCCTCCTCCCCCCAGTCCGAAGAGAAGGCCACAGAGGGGGAATGGCCGGATCTGAGCCAGGTAGCCAGGTAGCGCGGCGACGTGTTGTTGGTGTACGCCACGAGCTCCGACGATATTTTAGATTTAACAATTTGTATCAAAAATGGTTATCTTAATGTTAAACATGTGTGTTGTGTTTAAGGTATAACATGATTTGTAAATATGTTCATCTAATGCTAGTGTTACATTTTGTTTACTTATTATATATCTTATGTTGTATTTGTTTCTTATTAAATAACAATTTAGGGATAAGGTTTATCTTACTGGCTAAGGGACTATCAGTTAAATGTGTCTATATTGTAGTTTATCCTATTACTATATATTGAAATGAAGGAATGTTATTTCTGTCTTCCCCAAGTTCGTCAAAGAGTTTTGTGCATTTTCAAAGAAAAATTTTGTAGATTAATTCTTGTTAATGTGGCTTTTGTCTACCTTGTGTTTTTGTCACATCTTTGATATTGGTTAGGATATTTTTCAGTTCCACTAATGTTTTGTCCGTCGTTATCATCTATGTAGGTTTCTGGGATAGATTTTAGTATGGTCTCCAGACCATTAATAAGACCTCTTTTACTTCTATTGTGCGGCAAGAATGTATCTATTTTAGTTTCTACCTGATTGAATTGTTTCGTAGGACTACTAATGATACTTTAAGAGCTGGGTGGTTATTAGAAGGATTCTGTAACTACGGGTCGAAGTACGTTGAGAGTTATGTGTCAGTGCTAGTATTTGTTGTTTAAGCTGGTGCTTCGGTGTTTGTAAATTTCTTAACTGTTTTTCTAAATTTTTGTTTATGTAGCTTTTGACCTTTAGTTGTTAGGAAAGTGACGCCTGTGTCTCTACCTACTTTGTGTAGTGAAAATCTCGGAGTTATCTTGCTCCTAGGTTTTCTTTTCTAAATACCATATCATTAGGCTCGACTTGGACTGGTGTCTCTCTGTCCTCGTTTAATTTAGCCCATCTTTTTTCTGTGGTTGAGTATAAATGTTCCTGCACTTTTGAGTATATGTCTTTTCTAAATTCGTTTAATTTCTTTAGATAGTCGTGGTGATTGTCGAATGTTATAGTTTTGTCGAATATGTGAGTTCTTCCGTGAAAGAGCTCGAAAGGGGTATAGGAAGTGCTGGAGTGTATTGCATTGTTATATGTTGCAACAGCTTCTGCGAGTATTTGGTCATGCCCGCATTCTAGGCGTGCTTCCTTTCTTTTGTTCATGATTATTCTGTATAGTTCGGTTAAGGTGGAATGCAGTCTTTCGACCGAAGCGTTGCCCGTTGATTGTTGGAATGAAGTTGTATGAGGTGTTATTTGGAATTGGGTTAAGAGGTCGTTGAATAGATTGCCCGAAAATTCCGCGCCCTGGTCGAAAATTATTTTCTTTGGTGCGCCGTAGTGACTTATAAATTGTAATAGGGCATCAGCGACTTTTATTGAATTCCTATTGCTAATGGGGTAGGCTTGCGCTAGCTTAGAAAATTTGTCTATAATGGTGAGGTTACAAGCATTGTTAATGAAGTATATGTCTATATGCACGACCGCCAATGGTCCCTCTGGTTCGGTTGGGGTTTGCAACAGTGGTTTATGAGGATGTCTATCGTACTTGAGGATTAGGCAAGTATAGCAATTTTTTATAATTTTTGTGATAATGTCTTTTAAATGCGGAAAATAATTGTCTCTTTTTAAATGGTTATAAGTTTCGTCTATCCCCCTATGATTGGTGTTAAGGTGATACGCACGAATTTTGTTTTCCTGGTCATGGGGATTAGTGATTTCGGTTAGCCGTATTTTGCAGCGGGAAATTTTGTATAAGTCGTTTTCAAAGAAATAGTTATTATAGGATTCTTCTATTATTTTGAAAATATCGTCTGGTGTAAATATTGCGAATGTTTTATTCGGTTTCAGGATTGTTTGAAGGGCGTTTGTAACGTAATCGAAAGTGTGAACGGGTTCTGCGATTATGTGCCTTATTTTATGGGCAAATGGTGTTTCTATTTGTCTTGCCGTTGTTGTTCCGGTGCGGAATACTATTTGACTATTCAAGTGATCTAGTGGTTGTGAAGCGATTGGTATAATTTGTGGGTCTTCGTTTATGTTCAAGTTTGGCTCAATTCTGCTGAGTGCGTCAGCGACTACGTTTTGCGACCCTTTTTTGTATACAACTTCGTAGTCGTAAGCGGACAGGATAGTTTTCCATCGAAGTAGTTTTGGATTCTGGCCTTTCAGATTTTGTAACCAGGTTAATGGCTTATGATCCGTGACTATTTTGAATCTACGCCCGAAGAGGTAAGGTCTGAAATGACCTACAGACCAAATGATAGCTAGCATTTCTTTCTCTATCGTAGAATAGCGGATTTCCGTATCCGATAGTGTCCTGCTAGCGAAAGATATGGGTCTGTCATTAGTGTCTGAGCCTTGTGACAACACAGAGCCTATCGCATAGTTACTTGCGTCTGTGGTCAACGTAAATGATTTATTAAAATCAGGGTATATGAGTATGGGATCATTACAAAGAAGATCTTTCGACGTTTCGAATGCTTGTTTAAACTCCTCATCTATTGTTATAGATTTCCTTCCTTTTAACTGTGTCGTCATGGGTTTAGTAATTTTTGCGAAATCCTTAATAAATTTCCTGTAATACCCTAATAGTCCCAAAAATGACTGAATTTCCCTAATTGTCTTTGGGCAGGGGAAGTCCTTGATGGTTTGAATCTTAAGTGGATTTGGTTTGACTCCTTCCTGGGTGACGATGTGTCCCAGGAAGTCGATTTCCTTTCTTAAAAAGTGACACTTGCTCGGTTGGATTTTTAGATTTGCGTTTTGGAGTTTTATGAATACGGATTTAATATCTGCTATATGTTTTTGGAGTGAGGGTGAGAATACTATTATGTCGTCGAGATAGACGAGACAGACGTTACCGACTAGATCACCTAAGACGTTGTCCATAACGCGTTGGAACGTGGCAGGGGCGTTTTTGAGACCGAAGGGCATCCTTGTGAACTCATAATGCCCATTTTCGACGGTGAATGCCGTCTTGCTTGCGTCGCGTGGGTTCATTTGAATTTGGTGAAAGCCACTTGCTAAGTCTATTGTTGTGAAATACATGGTCTTTCCTATGCTGTCTAGTATATCTGCAATGTTCGGAATAGGGTATCTATCAGAGATCGTTTTTTCATTTAATTTTCGAAAATCGATTACCAAACGGCACTTTTTTTCGCCTGTGATGTCCTCTTTCTTAGGTACTACCCAGACGGGTGCACTCCAAGGGGAATGGCTGCTTTTTATGATGTTCTGTTCGAGCATTTTTGAAATTTGCTTTCGAACTTCGTCTTTATGTACAAAGGGGTAACGGTAAGATTTCGTGTGAATCGGTATATTATCTGTCGTGGGTATAGAGTGTTTAACGGCATTAGAGAACGTTAGTTGATTGTTTTCGTTGTGAAAAAGTCTTTTGAATGATTTGCATAGTTTGAGAATATGTTGTTTTTCCTCGCTGTTGAGGTAATTCTGTATTAGTTGCCGCGGACATGCAGTTTAAGTATTGGTGGGTTCGTGGGGAGAACTCTTCTGCCTGTAACGGTTCTTCTAGATAAAGTGTTTGGGTCTGGTCTGAGTTATTACAGACTTCGAAATAGGCGGATCCTGCGATTGCGGTGTATAAGCCACCTGTTATGACTATTTCATTATCCAAATTCGTGGATTCATATATTAAGTCTCCCTGCATTAAGTTTACTGGGTGCGGTAGTCGCATTTTGGTATTTTGTGGTAGGGTATGTAATGTATCTACAGGGTTTGCTCTTGTGAGGATTAGGGATGGCGGTTTCTGGTGTTTCTAATATGGAGTCGGCAAAGTTTATTTTTGCATTTAGGCCGGATAGAAAATCCATGCCTAGAAGACCATTGAAGTGGGGGTGGAAATTAAATAGTAAGAACTTAAAATTGGGAATTTGTTTGAACTGTTTGAAATTTATTTCATCTGTATATTCCTCAATTTTGAATGTACTGAGTACAGTGTGGATATTTATATCGGAGGTTAGTTTTTTGATGGGGTCTTCGTTAATAAGTGCTTTATGAATGAGTAGGTAGATCCAGTGTCTATTAAAAATTTGAGAGGTTTTGACACCATGGAGTTTGGTGATAGGAAAACAAATGGCAAAGAAGATCCGTGACTCTTCTTGCTGGTTTCCCGAGGCTTCTAGTGGAAAATTTGCATCATCGTTGATGTTACATAGGGTAGCGTTTGGATTATGGTTGTTTTTGTCCTGGTGATTTAGGGTCTGATCTGATTTGTTGTTATTGTGGAAGGGGTTCCTACCCAGAGTTTGTCTATCGTGTCGACGTAATGCTGCTTTCAGAAACACATCTTACAAACAGATACAATTTTCAAATACGAGGATATTCATTCTATGGAACAAACCATCCAGATGGTAAAGCACACGGCGGGACTGGAATTTTAATCAGGAGCCGTATTAAGCACCATTACCATACGAAATTTGCTAAAAACTAGCTACAGGCCACATCCATAAATATACACCTAAATACTGGCAAGCAATTAATGCTAGCCGCCGTATACTGCCCCCCACGCTTCACAATAGCCGAAGATGAGTTTATGCAATTTTTCAACTCACTCGGAGACCACTTCATAGCAGCAGGAGACTACAATGCCAAGCACACACACTGGGGATCTCGTCTCGTGACTCCAAAAGGAAAGCAGCTCTACAATGCAATTATCAAAGCCAAGAACAAGCTCGACTATGTTTCTTCTGGCACACCAACATACTGGCCGGCAGACCCAAAGAAACTTCCGGATTTAATAGACTTTGCGATTACCAAAAACATTCCTAAAAACATGATAAGCGCCGAATGCCTCTCGGATCTTCCATCTGATCACTCGCCTGTCCTTTTTACTCTACTCCGACATGCAGGAACATGGGATCAACCATTAAAACTGACCTCACATAAAACCAATTGGGTTAAGTACAGGAATTATATAAGCTCACACATTGAGCTAAGTCCTCACCTCAGCGATGAAGCCAACGTAGACAGTTTTGTTAATTCACTGGAATCTGTACTCGTCTTTGCAGCTCGAGTTTCAACACCTCATACTATAAACACACTATAAAGCTTAAAACGTGTCTCATGTCAACTTGCTCATGCTCTACAGCAAGAAGAAACATATGTCCACCGCCGCTACATTGAGCAATTGTCAACTAATAGTACAAAACACTCACTATGGAGAGCTCACCCAACTCTGAGCTCACCGAAAAAAACGATGATGCCTATTAGAAATTCTACGGGCGGCTGGGCGCGAGTTACAGTGTCGTGTCCGAGGGAGTAGAGGGGATCTCGTATGAGATTGTCGCTTTTTTAAATGCTGAAGGCTTGCAAATAAAATGATTGGGTTGTTTGGAGTTCAAAATAAGAATCATGTTTTATTATAAAGAAAATTATAAAGAGTCGTCTGTCCTTGTCAGAGTTCTTGCATTGGCGATCTTGTTGTTCCATTCGCCTATTCTTACAGTTGCCGGGTCTGAGTTCTCTCCCGGTGGCTGTGGAGAGAGGAATGTTCTGTCCCTGTGGTTGCGGAGAGAGGAATGTTAACTCCTCGTTCTCTCCCTGTGGTTGCGGAGAGAGGAATGTTAACTCGCGCAGTGACGCAGACCGAGCCAGCACGTTTGCCAACCACCTTAAAAATGTCTTCCAACCAAATCCAGCCACTAATGCGTTTACTTGGCCGACTCTATCATATGAGCCCCAGCCTCAACATGAGCCGATTGAGTTTCACCCAAACGAAATCGTAAACATCATCAAAAGACAACTGAATCCGAAAAAATCCCCGGGCTGCGACCTCATAACTCCCAAAATGATCATTGAGCTCCCATACTGCGCCGTTTGCACTCTCACCCAGCTCTTTAATGCCATCGCAAAACTTGGCCACTTTCCAGTGAGATGGAAAAAGTCAATTATAATAATGATAGCAAAGCCGGGGAAAGACCACACTATCCCCACGTCATATAAACATATAAGCCTACTCTCTTGCCTATCCAAACTCTTTGAAAAATGCCTAATGACTCGGATAAACACATACCTGAGAATCCAGGAAGGAATCCCGTCACACCAATTTGGGTTTCGTGAAAAGCATGGAACAATTGAGCAGATCAACCGGATAACATCAGAAATTCGAAACGCTTTCGAAAAAAGAGAGTACTGTACTGCCATATTTTTAGATGTCTCTCAAGCATTTGATAGAGTCTAGCTAGAAGGTCTCCCCTACAGCACCCACAAGATTTTAGAGTCTTACCTTCACGACAGAAAATTTGTTGTGAGGTGCAACACTGCTATATCTGATGATTACACTGTTGGAGCAGGAGTTCCTCAAGATAGCGTGCTAGGGCCAACACTTTATGTCCTCTACACAGCAGACATCCCGACAAGCACACGTCTGACAAAATCTACGTTTGCCGATGACACAGATATTCTTAGCCGTTCTAAATGCCCGATTCAAGCAACTGCGCAGCTAGCTCGTCATATGGTCGATGTTGAAAAATGGCTATCAGATTGGCGAATTAAAGTGAACGAATTAAAATGCAAACACGTTACGTTCACTCTGAAGAGGCAAAACTGCTCGCCGATTACGGCAAACAACACTCTATGCCCACAAGCAAACGAAGTAACTTACCTAGGAGTACATCTCGACAGAAGACTCACATGTCGCCGGCACATTGAAGCCAAAAGAAAACACCTAAAGCTAAAAGCCAGCAGCCTTCATTGGCTTATCAACGCCCGGTCACCTCTTAGCCTTGAATATAAAATCATGCTGTACAACTCGGTACTAAAACCTATATGGATGTACGGCTCCCAGTTATGGGGGAACGCCAGCAATAGCAACATTGACATTGTTCAGAGAGTTCAGTCGAAGATCCTGAGAACAATCACCGGGGCACCGTGGTATGTTCGCAACGAAAACATACACCGCGACTTAAACATTCAACCAGTCAAAGAAGTGATCGCAGAACAAAAGGTAAAGTACGTAACCAAGCTATCGGTGCACCCTAACCAACTGGCGAGAGGTCTAACAAGGTTGAGCAACCAATCACGCCTTCGTCGCAATGACCTACCCAACCAGCGACCGACCTGAGGGACGAGCAACCAGAATGCAGTCTTAGTATACTGTTAGTTAAATTTTAATGTTAAGATTCGTCAACTTATTGTTAGTCTCAAAATTAAGAGTAGATTCAATAAATAAAAGCAAAGCAAAAAAAAAAAAAAAAAACATGCTTCCTCTGACAATAGGTGGCGCCTTGTGAATTTCCACTAGAAAAATTAATATTTTAAAATTGTGTAAAACAGTAACGGGTATCTTATAGTCGCGGCACTCAACTATAGCGTTTCCTCTTGTTTATTATTGATTGATACCCATAAAAGACTTATTATGGGACCTCTGTAGGGTGATTAATTAATTATTTTGTATTATGTAATAATTTTATTTATTTGTATGTTTTATTTTTAAATCGCTCAGATTAAAAATGTCTGGGAATCTATTAGTTTTAGAAACTGTAAACGTGAACGTTCAATTTGGAGTCTTAAAAATTAATTATTTAACTGTAGCTTTCAAAATGGGCGTCGATTCAACGTGTCGAAATGGTGGATCCTTAAGTGACTGACAGTAATGAGTCTAGTCACAAAAAGTCAGATAGCATATAGCACATAAGTTATCTGCTGGATGGTGTCGCATCTGGCTTTTGTAACCTGGTGGAAAGCGGAGAGATTATAGCAAGATGAGTATCTGGACCTTTAATGATTGCGATGATGAATAAATAGAGATTTTATTAAACATACTTAACAGTATTTATATGTAAAAAATGCTTAACTTAACAAAAATAGGTATAAAAAAACAATAAATTATATTTTGCAAGCGGAGTCAAATGGCCCGTAAGTTGCAGAGTGCCGTGCTAGTTTCAGTTGATCAGCGGATTGGTGACGAAGGTCTAGGTAGTTGGGATACCTATGTTTTGACATTCAGTTTCTTATTTACTTTTATTAATGCTGAAATTCCAAAAGGTTGTGAATTGATGCGTCTTAACATTCTCCCGGCCGCTGAACAGTTGTTCAACGCGCGTATCGGCGGTTAACTTACTCCTCTTGATTATATTGATAGTTGAGTCCAAAATTAATTTTTGGATTTTAAATGGTTGCATACAAAATTCCTCGTTTGTTTTTACTTCGCCTATGCATTTGTCAAGGACTCCGAATAATGAGTTCGACACGTATCCAAAACCATCAAAGGGCGACCTACGAAGTCGAGAATGATGCATTAATTCGTTAGCTGTTTGTAAATCCTCGCCTACATGTTGAAAATGTTAGAAGTTGAGCCGCACGCTTGCTTGTTTTTAAGCCTGAAACCACCATTCTTGAGGTTCTAAGATGGTCAAAGAATATTCCAGTGTGGTTTTTGAAATCGCGTATAAGCAGAAGTACCAAAATCAAAGCTACCTTTTATTACTTTCTTACGGCGCTTCGGGGCTCAATCCGAAATTTGATTGAGTTCAAAGCTTGGGCGTTTTAATGCAACGTCTTCGGGAAATTAGGGGGTCAATCAAGTAATAGAGCGTTTATATACGCCAGATGGTGTTTCAACGTCGGCTACTCGAACATGGTTGTCATTACCAGGATAAGTTTTGATAATTCTACCAATTGGCTCTCTCATCCGTCATTATCCTCCTTTTCCAGAACTAAGAGACCTTTACTAACGGTTGGGTCTTCTGTTTCCCAATTTGGTTCCTCGCCTTTTCTATTTAGATCGATTATTCCTGTTCTTTCAGCTTGTTGTTGGCACATACGAAGTTGGTTGCATTATCGTAATAGATCCTTAAAAGGCTTAAGTAGTTAAGTCACTCACTTTTTCCTTGTATTTTGTGATGAATCCAAAATGGTCTAGAATAGTATACGTCTTTCGGCTGGTAGGTCTTTCATGATTTGTTGCATTAGCTTAAACCTTGCTCTCGTGCATCTAACGCAGGTGTGACTTTGTGTGCTTTGAGCCCTAGTTTTCTCATTAAGAATCCAATATTGCACATAGCAGAACCTTACATGTATGCCATTATCCCCTTACGGTATGAGTTGCTATCTCCTGTCGAAACTGGTGCAATTGGTAATCACCGGAACTTTGGTTTGATGTGGTATAGAATAATGATACTTGGGGATCTGTTTTGCGTTCTACCCTCTTCAAAAAAAAAAGTCAGCATTTGTTCTGTGTTTCAATGTCCAGGGCTGAAGAATGTTCAGAAAACGGAAGTCTTACAATAAATTTGCCATCTGCGGAAGACAATTGCATATAAAATGGACATCGCAGTGCGCGTCTACTGGGGTCCGATGCTTTTCTTCTGTGTCCATGTTTTCCAACGGCATGAGTTGAGAAGATGATCTATTTCAAGAGTTCGCCGCAAAGGCAGGCGGGACGTGGTATTCCTGTAAGCATATGTTTGTGTGTTGCACGATTGTGTCCGATGCGAAGGCGGAAAAATGCTAAAAATGCGCGCTTTCCAAGGTTAGCAGGTAAATAAATGTTTGTGAAGGTTATATTGATAGAAAAATATAGATCATATAGGGTGGAGATGGATCCCATTTTTAAGTACTTGCTGTTGAAAGGAGGAAAAAGAAAAGAAAGTTTTTAGACTCATGTCCTGGGCGGCCTAGTCAGCTAGTTAGTTGACATTGATTCCTTAGTGGTTGGGGACCATAAAAGCGTTATGTTGTTGGTGGTAGAAAGCTTTCTTATCTCCACGATTGTGGGATCGGTGTGACCCCGGTTCCGTAACCAAGATAAAGTCTAAAGGATGTTTGTAAAGATAATACAGTATCCGAAGTGTTTGGTAGCGAAGAAGCAGGCTTGTAATATGGCGAGGCATCAGCAGTAAAGATGGTGTTGTATGCAGGTAGCATTCCACCTGAGATTATTTTGCCATCGCTGTCGACAACGGCAAAGGTAGTTTCATTGTTTGTTTTTGATCCGTCGATGTAGAGCCATGAGTACGAGTATATGCGGTGAGATAGAAAAAGCGTTAATAGCAAGTCGAATTGCACCATCGTATGGAGCCTGCAACTTTCTATGGAGCTTCCAACTTGCTATAGATTAATACTTATATTACTTAAAAAGTTAATAGATTTATTTTAAATTAATGCGTAGTTGTCAAATGGGGTTTGAAATTTGTAGAATGGGAACCTGCTAATTTTACTCCGCATACCTTGCACACCAATTTATTGTCAGTGGAATTAAATATAAAGAATTGATGCACTTTTTTATTATTATTTAATTTTTATTTATAATAGATAGAGTAGTTTACAGAACTAAGCTAACTTAGATAGTATAGCTCTGGCTGCATGGCCTATGTCTATGTTGGTTTACAATGGTACTGTATCTTAATCTAATATTGAGTAATTGGCTAGCTGATTGTTGTGTTTGTTAGGAATTTTTTTTTTAATTTTGTGGTATAATTCAGTTTTTTAAGAAAAAGTAGGGTTTCTTGTATGTTGTCTGGGTCAGGGTTGCTAAGAAGGTTTAGGGGGTTAGTGTTTCTAAATATGGTTTGTTTGGTTTGTAGAAGTGATGGGCACGAGTTTAGGATATGATTTATTGAAATGTCGCCTTGGCAAAACGGACAAATTGGTGTTGAATTTCGTTCTAAATAGTGTTGGTAAGTTATGATTGTGTGTCCTAGTCGAAGTCGTATGGCATATTGTTTCCTGACTTTGCGGCTTGATCGTCTAGATCGTTTCCTTTTATTCCTGCATGGCCAGGAATCCACATTATTTTGATTTTAGGGGCATATTGGGTTAATAGTGATCTGATTCTGTTTGAAATTGTTGGTATTTGAGTTCTGTATTGAGTATATTGTTGCGAGGGAGTCGGAACAGATAATGAAATTACCTCTTTGGTTCTTAATAACTTCGATTGCTTATAGGATGGCGATTGTTTCAGAGGTGAAGACGGATGAATAATAGGGCAGTATTTTAAAATATTTGTTTCTGTTGTAATGGTATACGTTATTGTGCCATTCATTTTTGAACCGTCGGTGAATATGAAATTGTGTGGTTTAAATTTATTCTTTGTGTGTTCGAACAGTTTTCGGTATGTTTCTGGGGATGTTTCGTGTTTCTTGTACCTTCGGAGTGATGTTTCTATTAGATTGTGGAGTGCCCAGGAAGGTTTGTATTTATGAAGTTTTATTGGTTTGAAAGGTAAATTAAGTGCTAGGCTTAGTTTGATTGTCTGGTCTATAATTCGCCGGTTCCTTTTGGTTCTTTTATGTTTGATAAACTTTAAAATTTACATAAATTTTTAATGAAGTAACGGTTGGAATGTGTATGTTGCCGCTAATGTGGAGGTGTTGGCATAGCGTTGGCATAGGGATAGCGATGTCCCTGAGTAGGAGCCCCAATTCGCAATATTGTTAAGCACAACAGGTTGAAGTTTGGTTTTTATTAAAGTTTATTATAAGAAAGAAGTCGTCGGCGTATGCATTAAATTTGATTTCTTTATTTAAGGATATGATGTCTGATAGTTTATTGAAGGCAATAAAGAATAGTATTACCGATATGGACGAACCTTGGAGAATTCCATTGAATAAGGGTAATGAGTTCGATGTATGCGGCCCGACTCCGACAATAATTTTTCTGTTAGTCATGAAGTTTTTTATGTAGTTGATTATTTTTGGACGTATTTTCCATTTCTGCAGTTGGTCGATTACTGAGCGTACACCGACTCGGCCAAAGACTCTTACGAAATCAAGAGTTACGAAGGAGGTGTGCATTTTAGACTTCGTTATAAGATATTCTACATAAAGTAGGCAGTCGGAAGTCGATTTGCCTTTTTTTAAATCCGAATTGGTTTTCGTTCAGTAGGTTATTACATGTCACGAAGACATGTAAGTCTTTTGGCTATAATTATATCTAGTACTTTGGCTATACCGCAGTTGAGCGAAATGGTCGGTAGGAAGTGGTTTTAGTTTTGTCAGTGTTCGGCTCGATGATTGGAATGATTAGACTTGTTTTGTAAGCTTGTGGTATGTGATTGTTAAATATTTCCATGAAAAGTTTTGTTATTCTGTTTTATGTGTTAGTGGAGCTATTTTTGATCATTTGATATGATATTCTGTTTAGTCCTGGGGCAGATCCTTTTACTGTTTATAGGGCTGAGGTAAGTTCTAAGTATGTTATGTTTTTTCTATGGCTTGGGTATAATTTTGAAAGTTTCTTTTGTATTTGAGGTTTTGGAATTACTCTGAAAAGTTCCAGTCGCTGGAGAGGTCTTAGAAATGTCGTGAAAATATGTTAGCAATTTCGTTGCTATCTAATGTTGTCGCTTTGTTTTGTGGGTTTGTGATCGCATGAATTTTTTTAGTTGAATTATGTAGAAGAAGAAGCGTCTGATATTGGATCAAATTTTGTATGAGGGGGTAGCGGGTGGGATGGTAGAGGTGAAAGAGTTGGAAGCTTCTTTTTTACTTTTTTTCAGTTTGAACCTAAATTTGTGGTTTTTGCGCTTATGGTCTATAACATTTTCTACTGTAATAAATTGTTTTTGTCCCAGTTGCCCTCTTTTAGTTTAAAGAAGGGTCTGTTGAGGTCTGTTGTACCATGAAGGTCGTTCAGTATTTCCCACTTAGCGTGGGGGGCCAAAATTGGAGAGCAGAGTGTGAGGTCGATGTGTGTGTAAGTATTGTAAGTTGAAAAATGTGTCGGAGATTTGCCGTTCAATAGAATAAGGTGAGCATTGTCAATAAATCTTTGAGTTATTTTTCCTCGCGTGTCTGTTCTTGGTGATCCCCAGGAATGATGTTTTTGGTGGGAGATATGTATATTGAAAATATGTTTAATTTTAGTTTAGATTCTAAATTTATGATTATGGCTTCTAGGTCGTTTGTGATGTTAGGGATAGTGTTTTGAATCGGCCTATGGACTAAAATTTCTACTCCGCCAAATCTGTATGTTATAGTTTGTAGTTTATTGGGGTTGATATATTATGTATGTGGGTTTCTTGGAGGGAAATTATATGTGCTGAATATTTTTTGATGAGAATAAGGAGTTGGCTGTAGTTATTTACATATCCTTTTGGGTTGCTTAGATTGTAACTGAACTTCCTTGGTAGTGTTAACGGTTAAGTTTAAGTCTTACTTAGGGTTTGAGGTTCTATATGGATTCGCGGTCGCAGTTGTTAACGTGTTTGTTTTTGTTTAGAGCTTTGGCCCTTGTCTTAGATGCTTTAAGATTCGTTGTTAGGTTATTAGACTTGTCTTTAGGGAAGATTTTTATTTTTAGTTCTTCTGTGAGTTGTGACGAGTATGGTGTGGCTAGTTTTCTAGTATGTGTGGTGTTGAAGAGTTTGAATGGATGGTAGAGTTGTTTTGGCTAATCCGGAGGTTGTTGCGAATTGTTTATTTCCAATCAAGCCACGCTCACTCTAACAACCACAAAACCCGAAGAACACAAATTGGAAAAATCCCACAAGCCGCGGAAAACTGTGGCGTCTATAACATTATAATGAGAGCCTTCGTTTGACCTTGTATAACTTATTTCTGTTAATATCTATCGATTTACTAAAGATTTTTCAAATCGGAAAATTAGTTTGCTATTTATAAAGAAATTAACGTTGTAAGGCCTCACATGGGCAGTGACGTCACTATCAGTTACTCAACATGCTTCCTCTGACAATAGGTGGCGCCTTGTGAATTTCCACTATCAAAATTAATATTTAAAATTGTGTAAAACAGTAACGGGTATCTTATAGTCGAGGCACTCGACTGTAGCGTTTCCTCTTGTTTATGTTGTGGCTGTGTTGTGTCTGTTTGTTTGTTGTCATCTGAAATCCGTGTCTTTCGAAATGAATACGTAAGGCCGTTTTGTGATTAACTTTTTGTGTGGTTTTAATAGCTGTTAATTTTTGGTTTTTTTATGAAAGTGGGGCATTTACGGTCGTTTGGCTGTCCTAATGGTCAAGTTCTGGGTTATTTTTGCAGTTTAGGCATTTTTTTTCGTTTTTGCATGTTTCTCCGTCGTTTGTGAGTTTTATTTCTTTAAGTTTCGGAGTTTTTGCATATTGGTGCTGGGTGAGATGTACTCACGTACACGTTTCGTAACCGATTTGCAATAATTCTAGGAGCTTTTGTGAATCAAATGTTATTATGATCAAGTCTGTTTCAACTAAAGTGGTGTTGTTGTTATCAGAGTTAGAGTTGTTTTGTCGTTGCATTATTTTTTTCACTTCGCTCACTTTTTGTGGTTTTAGCTTGTAGAATTGTGTCTTCGTCAATATATCTAGGGTGTTTACAATAAATAACTCCCTTACAGAAATTCAATGTTTTATGTTCCCTTGTTGTTACTTCGAGTTCGACTGTTGTAAGTTTAAGAAGCTTTCTGGCTTGCAATTCATTTTTTATTTTTATTAATTATGTACCGTCTTTTATTTTTTTGCATCCGTAACTTCTTCTCCACAGGCAAAGTACACGGATTTTTTAATTATAAATGGTGTTATTTTTTCAAACGAGTCGTTGTCCTTCCTTTTAGGAAGGCCTTACACTGTTTCGGCGCTATTTATTTCTCCGGAGGTTGAAGTTGTTCTGCACTTTTTTATTACGTTCACGTTTTTTGGTGTAATTGAACGAAATGAGTCGGGGTAAATAAATGACTTTTTTGTGTTATTAATGAAATTATTTAGTATTTAAGTTTAAAATTATTATTATTTTATGTTTAAAATATGCTTTAACTGTATACATATATTTCATTTGAGATAATACATTTTAATTTCCGTTACGTATTTCTCGAGATATTACTAATCCATTTAGCACAAAACAAACTTTCCTCGTATCTTTACTAATCCACTCGGATCTATCCCCGTGTTCCGAGCCGGAACCCGGGCTGCCCGGAGGGGCAGCGCCCCTAAGTCGGTTGGGCGGGAGGTGGGTTGTACGTCAGGCACCGGGAGTCCCGAAAAAAAAAATTAAGGAATAAACTTGCAACTCATGGGTGTACGAATAAATTATGTTCATGCGCAAAAGACTTTTTGAATAGTCGATTTCGGGCTAAAGATTCGATAATGGCCAGATCAAAACAGAACAGAAAAAAACTGATTTTCGGAAGAGCGCGAGCAAAATTTTCATACGTACAATTGAATATGTTACTCTCAGACTTTTTGCTCGAAGCCTGCGAGCAAAACAGTTATTTTGAGACCTTACGAATAGATTAACAGTTATTTGCGAGCATTTGAAGTTAGTATCGGAAAGAGTGGATCTGGAAAAAGCAGAGGGCTTAACAAATGAAACTGAAAATGAATGAAAAAATGAAATAAATGAATGAAAATGACTAGAAACTTGTAACAGAGCCCATAGAAAGTTCAACTCTGAGAAAAATTGATCTAGATAACTACAACAGAAAAAGAAAAGTCATAAAAAGTATTTACCAGGACAGGAATTTTTTTTGGATCATCTCATAACCCTAAAATACTTTTGTTTAAAATGGGCCAACATTAATGTACTAAATACCCTCTTACTAAACGAATTCAAATGTGCCTTTCTTACCAAATAAAACAGCTACATGATCAAAATCACCGAGTTTGAAACTTTGAAACTATGAAACTTTGTAATTAAACCATTATTATAAATGATCAACGAATCTTTGTAATATTGGGTTAACTCAAAGATTTAAAAACATCCAACCTCATCAAAATTTGCATAAAGTTCAATAATTTAAAGTATAATCTGGCATCTGGTCAGCCATCAGGCAAAATCTTTAAAATCTATAACCGCCGTTGCCAACCAAGAGAGCGCCGCCGCCGCCGAATCTAACGTCGCTGCCCGAACCGCAGCTTATATCAGGCATTGTTAAGTAGAACAACTCAGTACCGGTTTGAATTCCAAATAAAGAACACACCTAAATTAAATGATAAGTGTTTTAAATTTTTGGAAATTAACTGGCGGCCAACGTGATAAAGTTCGATTCGCACAAAAAATAATAATAAGGGCGACTCCGCTACCATAAAAATAAACCAAAAAGACGCCTTCTGAAATTAAATTAGAAGCCGAAGACGATAATTATCGGTTGACTACAAGTACTGTCCGGTACGCCCGTAGGAAATCCGCTATTTGTGGACGTCACAGGATCCTTAGTAGGAAACAAACAGGAAACCATCCGGCCCACTAGAAGGAGTAGCCAGATCAAGTTAAATTAAGTGAGATAGTGATTAAATGATATTTAAAAGAAATAAAATCGAGTGAGGTGTGTGTAGTTTGTGGAGAGTTTTATGACTCCGAACACTGCCCAGCGAGGAAAGATGAATACAACTCCAAAAAGTGTGGCAACTGCGGTGGCAATCACACTGCTAACTATAGAGGTTTCCCAGTTTATAAGGAACTGAAAAGTCGCATTCACCAGAGAGACATTACTGCACGCACCCAAAATAAACAGTTGACAGCCTCCAGATCAAACCCTGAAGTCTTCTTCTCGATTGCAGCCAGATCCTCACTAGAACCCATAAACTGTGGCAAAAATGTGATATACGCAAGTGCTTTAAAATCAGGACTGGCTACCCCTGCCTCAAAAAGTTTATTTCTGCAATAAGCATACCAAGAAATCAGCGGCACCAAACGTCAGAGCAGCCAAAAAGCAACTTTGAAGCTATGATATGTAGCCTACAATAAAGCCTTACGGAATTTATGTGGTTTATGCGCACAACTATGCAAAACCAAAATCTATTAATTCAAACTCTGGTCCCACAACAATCCAAATAATAACGTCCCTACGGATATGTACGTGGAACGCTAACGCAGCATAAACTCGAGTTAGCTCAATTCCTACTTGACAATCATATCGACGTAATGCTGCTTCCAGAAACACACCTTACAAACAAATACAATGCAATTTTTAACTACGAAGATACTCATTCTGCGGAACAAACCATCCAGATGGTAAAGCACACGGCGGGACTGGAATTCTAATCAGAAGCCGTATTGGGCACCACTGTCATAAAAAATTTGCTAAAACTAACCGAAAACTACCCGATTTAATAGACTTTGCGATTACTAAAAATATTCCTAAAAATCTGATCACTCGCCTGTCCTGATGTAAAACTTGGTACTAAAACCTATATTGATGTACGACTCCCAGTTATGGGGGAACGCAAGCAATAGCAATATTGACAAAGACCAGCGAGTTCAGTCGAAGATCTTGAGAACAATCACCGGGGCACCGTGGTACGTTCTTTTAAAACATTCACTTCAACTTAAACATTTACTTTGCCAAGCTATCGTTGCACCCTAACTACCTGGCGAGAGGTCTAACAAGGTTGAGCAACCAATGACGTCTTCGTCGCAAAGACTTACCCACCCAGCGACCGACTTGAGGGAACCAGAATGCAGTCTTAGTATTCTGTTAGTTAAATTTTAATGTTAAGATTTGTAAACTTATTGTTAGTCTCAAAATTAAGAGTAGATTCAATAAAAAAAGCCGAGCTAAAAAAAAAAGTGAAAAATTTGAACATAAACATTTTACAGAATAAACAAGAAGAAACGCTATAGTGGAGTGGCGTCACTATAAGATACCCGTTACTTTTTTACAAAATTTTAAAATATTCATTTTGTTAGTGGAAATTTACAAGGCGCCACCTATTGCCAGGAATAGCATGTTGAGTCGGTAGTGACGTCAACGCTCATGTGAGGCCTTATAACCTACATTTCTTTATAAAAAGCGAAATAATGTTCCAATTGAAAAATCTTTGGTTAATAGATAGATATTGACAAAAATATGTTAAACTAGGTCGAACGAGACATGCACTATAATTTTATGGATGCCAACATTTTCCGCGGTTTGTAGGCGTATTTTCGCATATTTGATTTTCCGGGTTTTGTGGGTGTTAGGGTGGGCTAGATGGGAAAAAACAATCATTTTCCTATTAGTGCCGTTACATATAAAGGAGAGGGCCACCGCCCGAATTCCACACATACAAGCTCTCGCACTGATATCGCTACCAGTTCCTTCTACCTCTCTTTACTCTTTCGTTCGTCGTCGAATCGTTGGACAAGTGCATGCATTGTTGTTGTTTTTCGCAGCGTTTTCGGTATTTTTGCTGAATTTGTGCTATCCTTTAAATTTTGTGGGTGCGGGGTATTAGTGCCAAAGAAATGAACAAATAAAATATATTTTTCTCGAAAATTCATTGACAAGTCCCCTGCTTGCTTACGTTCGGAATATACCACTCTTTTATTTTTATTTTACTTTTTTTTCTCAAACTAAAATAAATTTTTTCTTAAAAATTTGTTCTTAAAAAATTTCAATAAACAACAACATGGCCAGCAAAGAAATCGAAGCGTTTAAAAAAAATGAGATGGAATAATGAGGAGTATATCCCGAACACAGGAGTATATACAAGAGGATGTCGATTAAAAATTTTGAATTCGCAATTTGAAAATGCTTCTTTAATTCAGAATCAAATCGAAGCAACAGACTCTGAGGATTGGTTCCGAGAGGAACTGGAAGAAACTTCCGTAATACATTACTGATTTCGCTAGTACCGAGATATCTGGTTTTCTTGAAAATGCGAAAACCGTATATTGAGTTTGGTGGGCGTGTCCGGATAAGTGTATCAGTATAGGATGCGCTGGCATCCTAAGATATTATATACTTTATTTCAACTTTCTAGCTCTTATAGTTCCAGGGATTTCAGCGATTTTTGAAATAAACTCAAGAACCTCAAGAATCTTCATGATCGCAGCGTTCATACCGACAGACGGGCGGACGGACAGACGGACAGACAGACGGATGTGGTTCAATCGTCTTCGTTATTCATCCTGACCATTCTACCAGTTACGTACTTTTCAACGAATCTAGTATACCCTTTTACTCTACGAGTAACCGGTATAATGAGACCTATTATTCAGTTTAGGGACAAGGGCTCTATAATACATCTCCTAAAAGATGTCGTGAAGGCAGAAGTCGTCAACGCAATATATTGCGAACTTCCTGTTCTCATATTTATTTAACACCCTTTGATACAGGAATTTCCATCGACAGTCTTTAGATATTCGAAATCTCTTGTTATTGACATAACCGACAAATCAGAACAACTCGAAACGTCAAACAAATACTATCAGAATACTTTCCCAAAATGACAAGAATTGTTACTGAAGTAGTAACGAATTGTAGAGTAAGCATCTTTACTTAAACTTCTGAATCTGTTTCCAAAAATAAATACCTGTACTGCGACTATGAACACTCTCTTAATTCTGAAACTTTAAAATTAATCTTAACAGGATATTTTAGAATTGGTATTGTAAATTCCTCATCTCTACATCGCACATCAAACGGAACTGTGGAACATTTTCATAGTACGTTAGCCGAGATAGCTCGTTGTCTGAAAATAGACAGGAAACCATACCATTGACATTGTGCTTGATGTGGCCGGATAATATTATCACTATAAGATGCGCTGACATCTAAAGATTATATATACTGACCACTGGGGCGTGGTAGGATGCTGTAATAAACTTGCGCAGCGTATGGGCCTCAACAATCTTCATGGTTAATCCCAACTTTGTATCTTTTATAGTTCCTCAGATATCAGCGTTGATAAGGATAGATGGGCGGACAGACGGACATGGCTTAATCGTCTTGGCTATTGATACTGATCAAGAATATAGATATTTTATAGTGTCGGAAACGCTTCCTTCTACCTGTTACATACTTTTCAACGATTCTAATATACCGTTTTACTCTACAAGTAACGGGTATAACTAGGTCAAACGAAGACATACACTATAATTTTATGGACGCCATTAGAGTGGGCGTGGCCGGATAAAAACTCGTGTCGAGTTGCAGTGGTATCTCTAAAATATGTATTCCAAAGTAACATTTTGTAGCTCTTATAGTTCCCGAGATTTTTTCATATTTGGTTTTCCGGGTCTTGTGAGTGGTAGGGTGGGCGTGGCTAGATGGGAAAAAACAATCATTTTTCGATTAGTGTCGTTACATATAAAAGAAATAGCACCGGCCGAATGCCACACATATAAACTCTAGCACTGATATCGCTGCCAGTTCCTTCTACCTCTCTTTACTCTTTCGTTCGTCGTCGAATCGTTGGACAAGTGCATGTGTTGTTGTTGTTTTTCGCAGCGTTTTCGGTATTTTGTGCTATCCTTTAAATTTTGTGGGTGCGGGGTATTAGTGCCGAAGAAATGAACAAATAAAATATATTTTTCTCGAAAATTCATTGACAAGTCCCCTGCTTGCCTACGTTCGGAATATACCACTCTTTTATTTTTATTTTAATTTTTTTTCTCAAACTAAAATAAATTTTTTCTTAAAAATTTGTTCTTAAAAAATTTCAATAAACAACAACATGGCGAGCAAAGAAATCGAAGCGTTTAAAAAAAACGAGATGGAATAATGAGGAGTATATCCCGAACACAGGAGTATATACAAGAGGATGTCGATTAAAAATTTTGAATTCGCAATTTGAAAATGCTTCTTTAATTCAGAATCAAATCGAAGCAACAGACTCAGAGGATTTGTTCCGAGAGGAACTGGAAGAAGAAACTGCCGTAAAACATTACTGATTTCGCTAATACCGAGATATCTGGTTTTCTTGAAAATGCGAAAACCGTATATTGAGCTTGGTGGGCGTAAGGGTGGGTGTGTCCGGATAAGTGTATCAGTATAGGATGCGCTGGCATCTAAAGATATTACATACTTAATTTCAACTTTCTAGCTCTTATAGTTCCAGGGACTTCAGCGATTTTTGAAATAAACTCAAGAACCTCAAGAATCTTCATGATCGCAGCGTTCATACGGACAGACGGGCGGACGGACAGACGGACAGACAGACGGATATGGTTCAATCGTCTTCGTTATTCATCCTGATCATTCTACCAGTTACGTACTTTTCAACGAATCTAGTATACCCTTTTACTCTACGAGTAACCGGTATAATGAGACCTATTATTCAGTTTAGGGACAAGGGCTCTATAATACAACTCCAAAGAGATGTCGTGAAGGCAGAAGTCGTCAACGCAATATATTGCGAACTTCCTGTTCTCATATTTATTTAACACCCTTTGATACAGGAATTTCCATCGACAGTCTTTATATATTCGAAATCTCTTGTTATTGACATAACCGACAAATCAGAACAACTCGAAACGTCAAACAAATACTATCAGAATACTTTCCCAAAATGACAAGAATTGTTACTGAAGTAGTAACGAATTGTAGAGTAAGCTCGAAAGGGAAATACAATCGCCATCCTGAAAATCAGGCTATTGCTAAGTAAAAATAAAAAAATATAAATACAATAAAATATTTTTTAAATGCCGTGTATAAGTTCTCTAAGCTTGCATCCGTTCAACCCATCAGCTGGTGATCAATTATATACATTAAAACATCTTTACTTAAACTTCTGAATCTGTTTCCAAAAATAAATACCTATACTGCGACTATGAACACTCTCTTAATTCTGAAACTTTAAAATTAATCTTAACAGGATATTTTAGAATTGGTATTGTAAATTCCTCATCTCTACATCGCACATCAAACGGAACTGTGGAACATTTTCATAGTACGTTAGCCGAGATAGCTCGTTGTCTGAAAATAGACAGGAAACCATACCATTGACATTGTGCTTGATGTGGCCGGATAATATTATCACTATAAGATGCGCTGGCATCTAAAGATTATATATACTGACCACTGGGGCGTGGTAGGATGCTGTAATAAACTTGCGCAGCGTATGGGCCTCAAAAATCTTCATGGTTAATCTCAACTTTGTATCTTTTATAGTTCCTCAGATATCAGCGTTGATAAGGATAGATGGGCGGACAGACGGACATGGCTTAATCGTCTTGGCTATTGATACTGATCAAGAATATAGATATTTTATAGTGTCGGAAACGCTTCCTTCTACCTGTTACATACTTTTCAACGAATCTAATATACCGTTTTACTCTACAAGTAACGGGTATAACTAGGTCAAACGAAGACATACACTATAATTTTATGGACGCCAATTTTACGCGGTTTAGGGCGTGGCCGGATGAAAACTCGTGTCGAGTTGCAGTGGTATCTCTAAAATATGTATTCCAAAGTAACATTTTGTAGCTCTTATAGTTCCCGAGATTTTTTCATATTTGGTTTTCCGGGTCTTGTGAGTGGTAGGGTGGGCGTGGCTAGATGGGAAAAAACAATCATTTTTCGATTAGTGTCCTTACATATAAAAAAAAGAGCACCGGCCGAATGCCACACATATAAACTCTAGCACTGATATCGCTGCCAGTTCCTTCTACCTCTCTTTACTCTTTCGTTCGTCGTCGAATCGTTGGACAAGTGCATGTGTTGTTGTTGTTTTTCGCAGCATTTTCGGTATTTTGGCTGAATTTGTGCTATCCTTTAAATTTTGTGGGTGCGGGGTATTAGTGCCGAAGAAATGAACAAATAAAATATATTTTTCTCGAAAATTCATTGACAAGTCCCCTGCTTGCTTACGTTCGGAATATACCACTCTTTTATTTTTATTTTAATTTTTTTTCTCAAACTAAAATAAATTTTTTCTTAAAAATTTGTTCTTAAAAAATTTCAATAAACAACAACATGGCGAGCAAAGAAATCGAAGCGTTTAAAAAAAACGAGATGGAATAATGAGGAGTATATCCCGAACACAGGAGTATATACAAGAGGATGTCGATTAAAAATTTTGAATTTGCAATTTGAAAATGCTTCTTTAATTCAGAATCAAATCGAAGCAACAGACTCTGAGGATTGGTTCCGAGAGGAACTGGAAGAAACTTCCGTAATACATTACTGATTTCGCTAGTACCGAGATATCTGGTTTTCTTGAAAATGCGAAAACCGTATATTGAGTTTGGTGGGCGTAGGGGTGGGTGTGTCCGGATAAGTGTATCAGTATGGGATGCGCTGGCATCGAAAGATATTACATACTTAATTTCAACTTTCTAGCTCTTATAGTTCCAGGGATTTCAGCGATTTTTGAAATAAACTCAAGAACCTCAAGAATCTTCATGATCGCAGCGTTCATACGGACAGACGGGCGGACGGACAGACGGACAGACAGACGGATATGGTTCAATCGTCTTCGTTATTCATCCTGATCATTCTACCAGTTACGTACTTTTCAACGAATCTAGTATACCCTTTTACTCTACGAGTAACCGGTACAATGAGACCTATTATTCAGTTTAGGGACAAGGGCTCTATAATACAACTCCAAAGAGATGTCGTGAAGGCAGAAGTCGTCAACGCAATATATTGCGAACTTCCTGTTCTCATATTTATTTAACACCCTTTGATACAGGAATTTCCATCGACAGTCTTTAGATATTCGAAATCTCTTGTTATTGACATAACCGACAAATCAGAACAACTCGAAACGTCAAACAAATACTATCAGAATACTTTCCCAAAATGACAAGAATTGTTACTGAAGTAGTAACGAATTGTAGAGTAAGCTCGAAAGGGAAATACAATCGCCATCCTGAAAAGCAGGCTATTGCTAAGTAAAAATAAAAAAAATATAAATACGAGTACAATAAAATATTTTTTAAATGCCGTGTATAAGTTCTCTAAGCTTGCATCCGTTCAACCCATCAGCTGGTGATCAATTATATGCATTAAAACATCTTTACTTAAACTTCTGTATCTGTTTCCAAAAATCAAAACCTATACTGCGACTATGAACACTCTCTTAATTCTGAAACTTTAAAATTAATCTTAACAGGATATTTTAGAATTAGTATTGTAAATTCCTCATCTCTACATCGCACATCAAACGGAACTGTGGAACATTTTCATAGTACGTTAGCCGAGATAGCTCGTTGTCTGAAAATAGACAGGAAACCATACCATTGACATTGTGCTTGATGTGGCCGGATAATATTATCACTATAAGATGCGCTGGCATCTAAAGATTATATATACTGACCACTGGGGCGTGGTAGGATGCTGTAATAAACTTGCGCAGCGTATGGGCCTCAAAAATCTTCATGGTTAATCTCAACTTTGTATCTTTTATAGTTCCTCAGATATCAGCGTTGATAAGGACAGATGGACGGACAGACGGACATGACTTAATCGTCTTGGCTATTGATACTGATCAAGAATATAGATATTTTATTGTGTCGGAAACGCTTCCTTCTACCTGTTACATACTTTTCAACGAATCTAATATACCGTTTTACTCTACAAGTAACGGGTATAACTAGGTCAAACGAAGACATACACTATAATTTTATGGACGCCAACATTTTACGCGGTTTGTGGGCATTAGAGTGGGCGTGGCCGGATGAAAACTCGTGTCGAGTTGCAGTGGTATCTCTAAAATATGTATTCCAAAGTAACATTTTGTAGCTCTTATAGTTCCCGAGATTTTTTCATATTTGGTTTTCCGGGTCTTGTGAGTGGTAGGGTGGGCGTGGCTAGATGGGAAAAAACAATCATTTTTCGATTAGTTTCGTTACATATAAAAGAGAGAGCACTGGCCGAATACCACACATATAAACTCTAGCACTGATATCGCTGCCAGTTCCTTCTACCTCTCTTTACACTTTCGTTCGTCGACGAATCGTTGGACAAGTGCATGCGTTGTTGTTGTTTTTCGCAGCGTTTTCGGTACTTTGGCTGAATTTGTGCTATCCTTTAAATTTTGTGGGTGCGGGGTATTAGTGCCGAAGAAATGAACAAATAAAATATATTTTTCTCGAAAATTAATCGAAAAGTCCCTTTCTTGCCTACGTTCGGAATATACCACTCGTTTATTTTTATTATAATTTATTTTCTCGATCTAAAATAAGATTTTTCTTAAAAATTTGTTTATAAAAAAAAATTCAATAAACAACAAAATGGCGAGCAAAGAAATCGTAGCGCTTATAAATAAACGAGATGGAATAATGAGAAGTATATCCCGAAGACAGGAGTATTAACAAAAGGATCGACTATCTCTTAATCCAGTTGAATTAGAATGTCGATTAAAAATTTTGAATTCGCTATTTGAAAATGATTCTTTAATTCAGAATCGAATCGAATTAACAGACTCACAGGACTTATTCCGAGAGGAACTGGACGAAACTGCCGTAATAGCAAAATCATTACTGATTTTGCTAATAAGGGCACTTCGCCGTTTCCCGTGCGTTACTCTTCCAACCCTCATCGGAAAGCACTCCGAATTAAACAATTTTATAAGCCTTTTCGAAAAATTTGCCGACAAAGATGACCCTCTGCACGATATTGAAAAAATCAATCATTTAATATTGTGTCTGGCTGCCGTTGATTTAGGCACAGTCAGGGCGTTCCAAGTCACTTCGGCTAATTACTCCATATCCCTGGCTAGCCTGAAGCGGGTGTACGATTGTCTGATTTTCATCGACAATATATCGACACTTTTCAATCTGCCAAAAATGTCCCAGCCATCAGCTACGGCATTGAGAAACCTGATCGACACAGTCAGAGCTCTTTATGATTATCTGCTGTCTTTTGGGGATGACAAACGGATAACGAATCCTCATCCATTTAATAATAAGCAATGTCGATGCAGGAACAAAGAGAAAGTGCGAATATGAGACGGCTTTGGATAGGCGATACCAGCACTTGGTCGCCGAAGAGGCTTCCAGCCCAAAAATGTTCAGCCTAGCAATACGTGCCCCAAGAAGGGTGGAAATAAAAGTTTTTCTTTTGTCGCTTCCAGGGACGACACTCCCTTATCTGTGTTTTGCACCTCGGCAGAGCATCAAATAGGAAATTGCATTTCTTTCGCTTCCTTAAACGTGCATCAGAGGTTTGATTTTGCTAAAAAAGTGCCTTTATGCATTAACTGCCCTCGCAAGGGTCACACTGTTAAAAAATTAAAGTGGAACAGGTGCAGGGTGTGCAAATCTTCTTACCACACATTGTTGCACAGATACTGTGGTAATACACATTCCGCGTTGCCGCCTCCTCCTTAGCCCGCGCACACGGAAGAGTCTTCATCCACATCGCTGTTTTGCATGCGACTGAATCGGAAAGACTTATTCTTGCGACAGCTATAGTAAGCGTCTGTGCGTTGTGATGTCTCGAGCGTTGCTTGACTCTGGTTCACAACTAAATTTTGTGACCAATGAGCTCGCTCAGAGACTACAGATTAAAAGAGAATCGTTGGTATGAGCTTGTGGGGCAATGTTAACTAGTGCTCAAGCAACATAAGCAATACACACAATAGTGAACTCGCGAATAGGAAGCAGTCAGTTGTCGTCCGACTTTTATGGTTTCCTCTCATAGAAGCTTGCTTCCCTATTGGCAAAAAACTCGGAGCGTGGCGCATCTTCGACCATCTTTACACCGGAACGAAAACGTTGATACCATCGTTGTGCGGTGGAAATGGAAACTGTATCAGGTCCATAAACTGCACAAATTTTATTGGCGGCTTCAGATGAATTTTTGCCTTTATCTTAGTAGTACTGTAAAATATGCCGTATTTCTCTTTCTTCAATCAAACACGTGTTAGCGCGTGATATGAGCTTTCCAAAAATGTATAGTATGAATTGATGCGACGAATAAAACAAGAACTACGCGCTTTCAACGCCAACTACCGAAAAAGCCGCAAGACAGCCTAATATTTCTGGTTAACATCCGGATCAAGCGGTGAACATCAGCGGGTGGAGGCTACCTGAAAATATTCAAATGGCAAATCTATTCTTCTTCAAGGCCCAAAAAATTGACTTGCTTAACGGCGCTGATTCATTTTTGAAATTCTGTCAGTGGCAGTGG
>NW_024573838.1:0-11333 GCF_018153835.1 Drosophila eugracilis | reverse complement strand
GAAAGGGAATGAGCCGTTCAAGAAATACCGGGTACATCTTCGCCTTTCAGAGCGCCGGGCCGCGCTGGATCCTCTCCAGAGCAGGAATTGGAACCATGTCTACGTGGAACATGCTGCCCGAATATCAGATCTCAGCCCGCCGCCAGGATTTCAAGACGCATCGAACGCCGGCTATCCGTCCCATGTTAGATTTGCAATGATCCAGGGCGAACCCTGCCCACACACCGCAGTTGCCACACCCTAGTAACGCGACCACCAACGCCGCCAGCCGAGACGCCGTGGGGGAACCCTAACCAAGGGCCACGCCCAGGTCAATGGACCTCAGCACTGCTGCCGAAGTTGCGCTGTGCTGGCTCACTACTCCACGGAATGCCGGAACCAGAAAATCATGTTCTGCTGGGACTGCGATCGCCAGGGCATAGCCGCACATCAAGTGCTGCAGGAACCAGACGCCGGAAACGGGCTTGTGACCCGGAGTATCAGGGAGTCACCCGAGGAACCCACCGAACTCCTGCAGCCACTGACCAACGCCATCAAGCAGGATCAGAACCTGTGGTCCGCGCACAGGTCACGTCGAGGGGCGCCTTTCACCGCTACCGCTGGCTACGGGGCCTTCGCATAGCTTTATAAGCGAACGGCCTGGCGGGCGAGAACTCGACGATGGAAGGACTCGCTGGGCCGTTCGGACACAAGTAGTTAGCCGGCGGAAACTCGACAGGGAGGTCAGCCTGCCCCGCAAACCACGAACCCTTTGGGGGAAGTTTCGGGCCGCTGTCTCTGCACTCATCATGGCGTGAGACGCAAAAGACCTTCTGCTCGGCATGGACTTCCTCTGTGCTACGGCGGGAGCCACACTACAGGGTGGGGGCCCGACCTAAGCTCCAGCCAACTACTTCGGCTCGATTTGCGAGAACCAGCTCGCTGACACCGACACGAGGCGAACACACACACACGCCGCCACAACACGCAACAGCCGCCACATAGGTGCATAAACCAGCAGAGTCGCACGATCCAGGGCGAACCTCTGCCCACACACCGCAGTTGCCACACCGTAGTAACGCGACCACCAA
This sequence comes from Drosophila eugracilis, assembly GCF_018153835.1. Taxonomy (NCBI): domain Eukaryota; kingdom Metazoa; phylum Arthropoda; class Insecta; order Diptera; family Drosophilidae; genus Drosophila; species Drosophila eugracilis. The sequence continues at coordinate 10,263 of NW_024573838.1, read as the reverse complement.
CGCCGCCAGCCGAGACGCTGGGGGAAACCCTAACCAAGCGGCCACGCCCACCATTGGTCCGACTCGACCCAGCACTGCTCTGCCGAAGGTACGGCCAGGCTGGTCACTACTCCACGGAATGCCGGAACCAGAAAATCATGTTCTGCTGGGGATTGCAGTCGCCAGGGCATGCGCACCATGGAGTGCTGCAGAAACCAGACGCTGGAAACGGGCAAGGAGCCCGAGTATCAGGGAGTCACCCGAGGAACCCACCGAACTCCCGCAGCCACTGAACCAACGCCATCAAACAGGATCAGAACCGTATCCGCGCACAGGTCACGGTCGAGGGGCACCTCTCACCGCTGCCGCTGGATACGAGGCCTCGATAGCTTTTTTATAAGCGAACGCCTGGGTAAAGAACTCGACGATGGAAGGAATCGCCGCGCTGTTCGGACACAAGTGAAGAGAACTTCGGCGGAACCGACAGGGCTCATACAGGCCCTGCGAGCGACGATCCCTGTTGGGGGGAAGCTTGGTTCAGCGGTCTATGTTCGCACCATGGCGGACGTGCTGGACGACCTGCTGCTCGGCATGGACTTCCTGTGCTACGGCGAGCAACACTACAGCGTGGGAGGCCTGACCCCTCAAGCTCCAGGTTCCTACTTCGGCGGGCGAGAACCAGCTCACTGCTGACACCGACACGAGGCGAACACACACACACGCCGCCACAACACGCACCAGCCGCCACACAGGCGCACAAACCAGCGCCTTGCCAGGCGCACACACTTACACTCTCACCGACGCACCCAGGAGCCGCCACAATAGGCGAACGCCTGAGTAGTTCTGAGTGGTCGGTTTCAATCGTCTTATTTATATATTCAAGTTCTCACCAAAAGAAAAATGTGCAGCCGGCCTTCCGGCGTGGAGTATCTCGACCACGCACCTGGACATCAGCTGCGGGCCAGAAGACCGTGGACGACCTGGGAACAGCCCGGGAATCAACTCAACAAGTTTGGCGACCCAGGCAGTGGCCGGTCAGAAGTCATGGAGGGAGGCATCCCGCTCTTCATTTTCCAGTCCTTGTTCGATCTAGGTGCTGCTGCTATAATTTTCACCCGCGCTTTTCTTTTTAGGCAAACATTAAATCAGTGTTGGTTGCGCGACCATTGATTGTAGTGTAAGCGAAAAATGTTGAGGGTGCTATAGCAGTAAGCTTTGGATAGGGTGCAGCCAAGTGGATGTGCGCGAGCTTTGCAGGGAAATTCTTAAGCGCCTCTTTCTTTTCTTTAAAATAGTAAACTCCGATCGAAGACCTTAGATATTGCAGAAAGTCCATACTCCTTTTTTCCTCTGCAGGGTAATCCGCTGAAGACTAGTGGAGAACAAATGCACAAAAATTAAACTCTGTGCAGTACACCCGTACTGAATTCCCCAGGCGGAGGTATAGGATCGGGTGCAGCACCTGGTGCTAGCCTAGAAGCTGTGTCAACCAACAACGGAGACACGCCTGCAAACAACGCTTGCAGGGTTACATAATACCGACGTATTTCCAAACGCCATTGTCCAGTCCAACAACTTAAGCCAACATGGGAGCGAATCCATTCAAAAAGCAGTGTAATGGAGAGGATATAGTTTCAAGAAATTGACACCTTCAGAGAGAACTCAATATGGTACAAACATGATTTAGTTACAGGGAAAAGCTGAAGGAGGCTGTGGATAAAAACTCAGGGCAGTAAAGTGGCAAGGTCGCGAGCGGCGAAGAGACCCAAAGGGCAAGAACCTGGAAAACGACAGCACTTCAGCAAAAAGGCACCGGACAAGGTGCCGGCAAGCGATGCCAGCCAGAGAGCACCAGCAATCCCCAAAAACTGTGAAGAAACCAGGAAGAGTGGAAACAGGTGAAGCAGAAGGCACGGAAGCTGAAGGTTTTTTTTTTTTTTTTTTGTCTTAGGTGATGTTTTAATTTAATAACAATAAAGAAAATGAAATTTATCTAAGTTATTTATATGACAAAGATATTTATATATCTATGCTATTATTTATGTATGGCCATACCTAAAACTAGTTATGAAATAAAACGTTTTGTCCATCCTTAAGAATTATCAGTTATATGTTTTTGTCATTAACTATTATAAATAATTATTTCGATCTCCTATTTTCAGTTACTGTGTAAGACCAGTATATTTGTAATCCATCTTGGGACCCGTTTCGCTTCTTAACAATAATTTAGATCTCCTACTGATATATATACATTATTTATTTCGATCATGTTTAGTACTTTATTTCTTATTGAGAATGCTCTTCCATCATTATCCTAGCTTACTTACTAGCTTTTTATACTTTCTTTAGCATTAATCAAATACTTTACCAAATACTACCTAATATGAATAATAATTATGAGCCAGAGAGGTCGTTTGAAACAAAAGACAAAAGTATTGAAACTATACGTCCCAATCAATTCTATCAAACCGATATATAAGATCGTATGTATTCACAAAAGTTCATGACTTCTTTCTATTGTTCTTACTGTCAGGTGGTGGTGTGACGTAGATGTTATATTTTAATTCTTAGGTATTTGCACAAGTCATTTCAATTCGTATATTCTGTACCCATGTCCGTAATGAACGTACTTATTGGACCGTACTTCGAATAAAACGATTGAAATATTGCTTTAGCGACAGTGTTCTCGTGTTTTGTTTGGTACATGTATGGCAAACTAAATACTTAGTTACGACACATATTAAAGTGACTGCATACTCGTTGCCATTTCTGATTTTGGTAGCGGACCAATAGTGTCCACTATCACTCTGTCAAAAACATTTATAGGCCTGTCTGTTATTGTTAAGGGGTCTTCCTAAGTTTAGTTATTTAGCTTTCAGGCATTTCCGACATTTTCGTATGTACTCAGTGATATCACTAGACATGTTTTTCCAAAAATAATGTCTTTTGATTTTGCTAAAGTTTTTGAAATGCCAGTATGACCTCTTGTATGGGATCGTCATGGAAATTAGACAGAATAGCTTCTTTATCTTTTTGTTTATCTATTATGGTCACCGGGTTGAGTAGCGCTACTCTTAATGTTTTCAATATTTTATTGCCCATTAATTTGAAATTATCTATTGAAGTATATTCAAAGATATTTTCCCACGGTGCCACTTTGAGTTGGATGATTTCATTTCATAGGCTTGCAGTTCAAGCCTTTGGAAAAATTGACCCTAAGTCTGAGTTCCATTGGTATATAAGTCGCTAATTTCGTACTCTTGCAGTAGTTTTCTGCCATGCTTAAGAAAACATAACATATCTTTTTACAACAACGTCACTACTTTTACGTACTTCGTCATTGTTTATGATTTCATATACGTTGGGCCTAGAAGCTGAATCTAAAGATTGCGTAGGCGATTCTTTTTTCTTTATTTTCCGCGCGGATTTTCTGTCTATTATGATGTATTGTAGTGACTTTATTGATATTACAAGTTATGTTTTTGTAGGTCTTTGATGGTTATTCTTGATAACGCATCAGCTACATTGTTGTATTTTCCCTTCACATATTCTAAAGTGAAATTATATTCTTCCAGCTCAAGTCGCATGCGCGTTAGCTTAGAGCTTGGATTAATCATTGAAAACAGGTAAGTTAAAGGTCTATGATCAGTCTTGACAGTGAAATGTTATGTATCTAAAAGTGCGACGGCCAGCGAGGAAACGCGAGGTTAGCACTTTAAGTTTATAGCGCATATATTATATGTGATCATGTTACACATGCACTTGAATTGGGATGCTTACAATAAAACTGCAACAAAGTGTCACAGTGTATTCATACATATAAATTATGTGTTTCTTGGTGCTGTATATAAGTACAGTGCGCATAGAACAGTACCTGAAAATATTGAATTGGCAGATCCGTTCATCTTCAAGCCCCAAAAATTTGACATTCTTTTCGGCGCAGATTCATTCTTTGAAATTCTTTGAATTCTCTTGGCCAGATAAAGCAGGGACCTGAACTTCCCATTTTACAAAAAACTGTTCTCGGCTGGATAGTATCAGGGAGATGTGCCTCGGAAAACAAATAAAAGAGAGAGATGGCGCAAGCTAAGTATAGATTTCCACCGAAATCGGGTTTGCTGAAAAGTTTTTTTTTTGCGTGCCTCAAGTACGGAACCAGTGGCAATAGTCGCCGCACAGGTAAAATAACCAATTGGGCTGCGGAGAAGTGAATACGTCAAGAATTCTTTTCGTACGGATTTTATTGAGCATGGATCCGGCTTATATACATGATTTGGGGTTACAAGGATATTTTACTTAGGGCTATTCCAGATACAAATGGACAACATGGTGTATTAACAGACTACACGGAAATATCCTAAATAAGCACTTACATCTACCAAATGGTGTGAAGCCACGTCCGTCGGCTGGATGCATATGGTATATAACCCGCTTATCACATGCAGATGCGCGCAGATCACAATATCATCTTCCTATTTATTTATGTCAAAGTAGCTATCAGAATCGAACGAATTTCTGCTAAGTCGAAATCGTACACTAAGTATCCAAATGCTGCGAAGGTCATTAAGATTTCTTTGTTGACGATATGTTGACAGGCGCCGGAAGCGTTGAGAACCTGCAAAGCCTTCGTGATGAAGTCTCTTTGGTTTTGCAGATTTGAATTGGCAAACTGCTCAGAGATCATGCCCATCTGAGAGCGCTGTTATGCCATTATTGGCGGCCTCAAACGTAACCAAAACACTTGAAGTGGTTTGGTTACCTGGCAAAGATTAATTTCAATTTCGGTTGGATGACTCTTTCCTTGATCTTCGTGCGACAAAGCGGAACATACTCGGTGACCTGCGCGGCTTTCCGATCCATTGAGCCTATTGGTCACAAAGGCAAAGATGCTTTTACAGGAGCTGAGGCTGAAAAAATTGGGACGAGTAGCTGCAAATGCAGTTACTATCGTCGTGGAGAAGCCTTTAAGGCAACTTTGCTTCAACTGCCCAATGTTAAGGTTTCGTGATTCGTTCACACAGATCCTCAGGTTCCGATTGAGATACCGGTTTCACTGACGCTTCCATACGAGCATATGGAGCGTATACGTTCGCACTCAAACTACTGAAGGTTTAAAAGTGTTATTATTGACAGCCAAATCAAAAGTATCTCCCCTCAAGACGAAACCTTTTCCTCGCCTTGAACTGTGGTGCAGCTCACATTTTAGCAGATCTTCTTAATCGTGTACGACCACTAATTACCTGCCCATAAATACAGTTGTCCTATGGACTGACTCCGAGATCACTCTACATTGTATTAAATCCCATCCCTCGTCGTTGTCCGTTTTCGTTTCGAACCGAGTAGCGGAAATCCAAGAGTGGTCGGTGAAAGCAATTTGGCGACACGTCCCTACGAAAATGAACCCAGCGGATATAGTGTCTTCATCTGGTTCGATGGCCCATCGTTTTTACTCGACTCAGAAAGCAATTGGACTGTAAACTCACACTTGAACTAGCTTTTAGAAGTTGTGTCTATGGAGTTACGCATGTCGGCGTTAAATCTGATCGCTACTGTAGAGCCTGGCTTAGCTTCAGAAAATAGAGTCCTTTTCGTCGCACTTGAAGCTTCTGAGAGTTTTCCTGTGGGTTTTTCGATTCATTCGAAGGAGTAAGAAAGTGTCAACGCCTTTCGAACAAAGTATTACGCCAAGAGAACTGAATTTGCTTTCAAAAAGATTGTGGAAGCTATCCAATCTCACGAATTCAGTGACGACATAGGCAAAATTCGGAAACAGAGACTGGTATCAACGAATATTTAGAAATTTAATCCTTTTGTGCTCCAGGACGTTGCTCCGAGTTGGTGGTCGGTTGTTTCATGCTCCTATCCCGTACGAAGCCAAATTTCCGTTGTTGCTATCGAAAGGCTCGCAGTTCGTTAAATCTTACGTGTCATACCTGCACGTTACGAATTGTCACGCTGGTCCTCGAGCTCTTGTAAGTCTATGCCGCGAAAAAGTATGGTTAGTCAATGTTCAAGAAGTATGTCGCCGTTCGTGCACGCGCTGCTTCTTGTGCAAGCCGCAACTCTTGACGCAAATAATGGGGAACTTGCCATCAGACAGACTTCGAGCTCTCCGCCCGTTCAATATCTACGGCGTTGATTTTTGTGGACCATTTAGCACAACCTATCGTATTCGTGCAAAAGCCACCGTACAAGTCGTACATGGCCTTGCTTGTGTGTGTTTGCATCCAAATCGGTCCACTTAGATTTAGTGTCTGACCTCACCACTGATGCTTTTATATTGGCCTTTCAAAGATTTGTGGGTGCGCCGCGGAATCCCGGAGAAGGTGTGGTGCGACAATGCGACCAACTTCGTCGGCGCAGACCGCCACCTGAAAGAGTTCCGGTCCCGTCTGGAAGAGCAGGAGGACGGTCTGAGTCATCAAAAAGGAGAACCTCACTTCATCGGTCTATGGGAAGCAGGTGTCAATTTGCAAAGCACCTTTTCCTCGGACGGTGGGCAACGACCTCGGGACTCTAATCGCCAGCGCGTGCAGGCAGTCCCTAGCCAATCGGAGCGCCACCAGCGACGGCGAAGCCCTAACCCCGAGATTTGCTAATCGGCGGCCTGCTGTTGGTACCGGACGACGGGCCGATTCGCCGACGGCCGGTGACCGGGGTAGTCCTGCACGGACCTCTAGGGGACCCTGGACTCACTGAAGTTCATATCTTGGCCCGAACAGGAACTAGGCAGGATAATGCAAGGGATATTTCCATTTCGTAAAGAGCCATCAGTAAAATTTAGGCTAAAAATTTGAGGTTAGGGACGAAATTTGAGGTTGGGGAGACTTTGCACATTTTTGCAACGGAGCAAAGCAGAATACATGTGGAATAGAGAGAAGGGTAACGACGAGGAAATGTCGTCGCTCACGACATGAAATATAGGAAAGCGAGTACAGTCAAACGCAGAGTCAAATACGCACACGTACACGAGCACGTAAAGCATGAGGGAAAGAATTTGAGACACTGCACGCGCCAGTGCGTTCCAGTTCGATGCAGGCATCTGCTCGATGTTGGTGGACAAAGTGACTAAGTGGGGGCTGTCCTTCGATGGCACTTCAGATTCGCTCAGCTAAGTGGAACGCATCGAAGAACGGGCGGATACTCGACCAAGACTCGGAAGTACCTGTCCCACGATATCATCGTCCTCCTGACTAGCTGGTCGGAAAGCAGGTTCCGAACCAGTGGATCTGCGGGACTGACCCGTACAGAAGTTGGCTGGAAATTCATGGACTTCTTTCACACCACCGCCAGTACTACTCAACGCCTCGGACGACGAGATCCGCTCACACTTCCTGAAAGAATGAGCCGTTCAAGAAATACGGTACATTCGCCTTCAGATACGCTGCGCTGGATCCTCTCCAGAGCAGGAATTGAACGCGTCTACGTGAACAGCGCCGCCCGAATATCAGATCTCCACCCGCCGCCAGAGATTTCCAGAGCGCGATCGAACGCCGGGTTATCCGTCCCATAAGCAGATTTGCAACGATCCAAGGTAACCAGCCCACACACCGCAGTTGCCACACCCTGGTAACGCGACCACCACACGCTTCGCCAGCCGAGACGCCGTGGGGAAACCCTAAACCAAGGGGCTACGCCCAGGTCAATCGACTCCCAGCACTGCCTGCCGAAGCTGCGGGCCAGGCTGGTCACTACTCCATGGGAATGCCGGAACCAGAAAATCATGTTCTGTTGGGACTGCGATCGCCAGGGCATACGCACTATCAAGTGCTGCAGGAACCAGACGCCGGGAAACGGGCAAGGACCTCGAGTATCAGGGAGTCACCCGAGGAACCCACCGAACTCCCGCAGCCACTGCACCAACGCCATCAAGCAGGATCAGAACCGTATCCGCGCAAGGTCACGGTCGAGGGCGCCCTCTCACCGCTAACCGCTGGCTACGGGGCCTCGCCATAGCTTTATAAGCGAACGCCTGTAAGAGAACTCGACGATGGAAGGAATCGCCGCGCCGTTCGGACACAAGTGAAGTTAGCCGGCGAACCGACAGGGAGCTCACACAAGGCCCTGTGAACCACGAACCTTTGCCCAGGCTCGAGGTCCAGCGTCTCCCACTCATCATGGCGGACGTGCAGGACGACCTTCTGCTCGGCATGGACTTCCTGTGCTACGGCGGAGCCACACTCACAGGGGGGGCCGACCCTCAAGCTCAGCGCCACCTTCTGCGCTCGCGAGAACCAGCTCGCTGACACCGATACGAGGCAAACACACACACGCCGCCACAACGCACCAGCCGCCTCACCCGGCGCAAAAACCAGCCGCCCTCACAGGCGCACCACCAGCCAGCTCACCGACGCACCCAGGAGCCGCCGCACAGGGGGAACGCCTGAGTGTTCTGAGTGGCTGTCTCAAATCGCCTGCCATAAATTGCTCACCGTAAAAGGAAAAAAGTGCAGCCGGCCTTCCCGGCGTGGGTATATCTGGACACGCACCTGGACATCAGCTGGTGGCAGAAGACCGTGATGGACGACCCCTGGGAACAGCCCGGGGAATAAATCCCCAACAAGTTTGGCGACCGGGCAGTGGCCGGTCGTAGTCTAGGGAGGGAGCATCCCACCACCCTCTTCTTATTTTCCACTCTTTGTTCGACCTAGGTGCTACACCATAATTTTCACCCAGCGCTTTTCTTTTTAGTAAACATTAAATCAGTGTTGATTTGCTTTTTGACCAGCTATTGATTATGTGCGAAAAATGCTGGTACTAGCAGTAAACTTTGGATGAAGTGCAGCCAAACTCTGATAAGTGCGAGCTTTGCAGAGCTTTTTGGGCGGCTCTTTTCTTTTTCTTTAAAATAGTAAACTCCGATCAAAGACCAGCAGGATGTAAAGGGTGGGAAAATCCTGGGTGAAGCTCTTTTTTCCTCAAAATAGTAACGTCCCATGAGAGGCAAACAGGATACTGCGGGCAAAGGCCAGCTTAACCTTCCTGCAGGTACACCCGCGTACCGAATTCCCCAGGCGGAGGCAGGGGGGACCGAGGGCCAGCACCTGGGTGCTAGCCTAGATGCTGTGTCAACCAACAAACGGCGACACGCCTGAAACAAACGCCTGCAGGCGCCGGGCTAATACCGACGGCTTCCAAACGCCAGTGTCCAGTCCACCAAACTGGGCCAACATGGGAGCTAACCCCATTCAAAAAGCAGTGTAATGGAGAGGGGATATAGTCGATGAAAATTCACTCACCTTCTCAGAGAGAAGTCCTGTCGGCGGTACAAGCATGATTCAAGAGCAGGGAAAAGCCAAGGAGTAGCTGTGGATAAACCTGTGCAGAAGTGCTCGCGAGCGCAAGAGACCCAAAGGGCAAGAACCCGGAAAAAACGACAGCACTCCCAGCAAAAAGGCAATGCACAAGGTGCCGGCAAGCGATGCCAGCCAGAGAGCACCAGCAATCCCAAAACCTGTGAAGAAACCAGAAGAGTGGAAACAGGTGAAACAGAAGGCACGGAAGCCGAAGGTTTTTTTTTTTGTCTTTGTGTGATGTTTTACTTAATAACAATAAAGAAAATGAAATTTATCAAAAATATTTATATGACAAAGATATTTATATATCTATGTTATTTGATGAATGACAATAATAAAATGTGTTTATGAAATAAAATGTTTTGTCTATCCTTATAGAATTATCAGTTATATGTTTTTGTCATTAACTATTATAATATTATTTCTATCTCCTATTTTCGTTACTTTATACGGACCAATATATTTGTAATCTATCTTATGACCTGTTCGTTTCTTAACAATAATTTATCTCCTAATGATATATATACATTATTTATTTTCTGATCATATAGTACCTTATTTTTATTATAATGCTCTTCTATCATATCCTAGCTTACTTACTAGCTATTTACTTTCTTTAGCATAATCAAATACTTTACCAAATGACTACCTAATATGAACAATAATTATGTGCCAGAGAGGGGGTCGTTTTGAAACAAAAGACAAAGTATTGAAACTATACGTCCCAATCAGTTTTATCAATCGATATATAAGATCGTATGTATTCATTAAAAGTTTCTATGACTTCTTCTTTCTATTGTTCTTACTGTCTGGTGGTGAATTGTGAACGTAGATCGTGTTATATTTTTAATTCTTAGTATTATTTGCACAAGTCATTTCAATTCGTATATTCTGTACCCATGTCCGTAATAGACGTATTTATTGGACCATTAGCTTCAGAATAAACGTTGAAATATTGCTTTAGCGTGTTCTCGTTTTTGTTTGGTAC
>NW_024573837.1:0-1752 GCF_018153835.1 Drosophila eugracilis | reverse complement strand
GGTACAACGATCTTCAGCTCCCATGAATACCATCTACATTGCCCGGAGCTGCAAAAGCGCATTTTCTTCTAATCGAGGACAGCCATTTCTGGAAGCACTTTGGAGTCGGGACGGCCACATTTACCACAGGAGCCCAAGAGTTCCGACTTCGTGTAATCAAAAAGGACGACCGATTCCCGCCGTCTGCAATGACACTGAACAGTCGCGCGTCGTCAGGTTACACCCAAGAGCGGATGCGTTGGTCATGCAACTTTTGAAAATAACGAAGGCCAGATGGAAACGTTCGAGTGTCGGAAAAATTGTCCACTGTCTATCGTTCGCCGAGGCGCTGTCACGTGCACCTACCATCTTGGGAATAATATATTAACTCGTTTTTTAAAAGCACACTTCTATATTACTTCCTTACTAAAATATTCTGCATTCCATAAAAGTTTTGAGTACTTGCTGTTGCTGGGAGAGATCCACCGCAGCACTCGGAAGGAAAGATCTAAAGAAGCTCCACTATACGACCAAGAAGGCAAAGTCCAAAATCAGGAATATTGTATAATTTTTCCAGAGCCTTGAGTCCAGTAGCTCACTCGCCACGTCCTCGAGACACCAGATTAAGAGTTTTAGTCTGACGGAAAGTGGTTTCTATGACATTCCATCTTTCCATTCCTTAATCTACAATTCTGTTGGATACAAAGATTTTAAAAATTGATGTTGCATCCCAAAGCAAAGATAACGCGATAATTTAACTGGACCAGCAGTGAAAGTCAAAGGGTAGACGACGTTGTGCTAGCAATAAAGCAGCTGATGACTCCAACTTAGGTGTAGTTAGTGTATAGTTAGGTGATACTGCCTTTTACATCTTAAAAGAAGGAAGGAAGGCTGACCATTTGGAAGGATTGGGAGAAACTAAATGCCAGGTAATAGAGGCTTGGCCTCAAGAATGAGTTCCAAGGTCACGTGACATGCCCTTTTCCATCAAGGTTTAATGGAAGTTCCTCGTTATGCTGCTCCTCTACTCTTCCCCAAGAATACTAGGCCCTTTTGTCTTGGTTTGGGGACAACCATTTTAATCCGTTCGCCAGACCCCAAAGAGCGATCAACCAAATTTGAGTGCCGGAAGGCGGCTGTCTACTCTAATCTTGGCTGTCCAAGGTCAACGGCAGTACAGTTTGTACTGCTGTTGAACCTTTATTGAACGCGCAATTCTCAAATGAGCTTCGATTCCAGAAAAATGGTTGCAAGATGTAACGTGCATCAGGGACAACTCTATCAATCAAGAGCTTTCCAACCTGGCCTGCACAGCGTTGCTTTATCAAAAAATTTTTGCCAAATATACAAACATAAATAACTTCAAAAAGAGAAAATAGCGTTGGGCTTGGAAAATGGCGGACACATGGAAGGAGATTAGAACAAAGCTTCTTTAGGACAAATTCCTCGAGCAAAAAGTTACAGAAAAAAAAAACGAAAAACAAATAAATCAATGTTTCCTGTCTTGAAATTAAACCCCCAAATTGGTACTCGCTACGATACGTTGGGAATTAAAACACAATTTAGTACGACGAAATTAAATTTAACGACCAAAGCGATTAACTTTTTACACTTTAATATTTGTGTGGCAGGTACATATAATAAATAAAATAATTTGTTAGTGAATGGGGAGGTATGAATTTCCACTCAATTCCTTCGTAGCAAGAAGTTGATTCTATATCCGACGAACAGGATCTCTCCTTAGCTGATGCAGTTGTTGAGAGGATATTGACA
>NW_024573836.1:0-17085 GCF_018153835.1 Drosophila eugracilis | reverse complement strand
TAGTCGAGTGCCGCGACTATAAGATACCCGTTACTGTTTTACACAATTTTAAAATATAAATTTTGCTAGTGGAAATTCACAAGGCGCCACCTATTGTCAGAGGAAGTATGTTGAGTATGCTTATAGTGACGTCACTGCCCATGTGGAGCCTTATAACCTTAATTTCTTCATAAATAGCGAAATAATGTTCCGATTTGAAAAATCTTTTGTAAGATCGATAGATATTAACAAAAATAAGTTACACAAGGTCAAACGAAGGCATTCATAATAATATTATAGACTCCACAGTTTTCCGCGGTTTGTGGGCGTTAGAGTGGGCGTGGCCGGATGCAACTTCGTGGCAAGTTGCAGAGGCATCTCCTAAATACGTGTTCTTAAGCAAAATTGTGTAGCTTTTATAGTTTTCGAGATTTTTGCATTTTTTGGTTTTTCGGGTTTTGTGGGCGTTCGAGTGGGCGTGGCGTGATTGGAAAAAAACAATTCGCATTGGGAGCATTATAGAAACATACATGCTTGATCCGAACTTTCTATCTCTTATAGTTACCGAGATATCAGCTTTTCTAGAAAATCCGAAAACCGTCTTTTGAGCCTTGTGGGCGTATGGGTGGGTGTGGCCGGATAGTAGTACCACTATAAGATGCGCTGCCATCTAAAGATTATACTTTTTGAATTTCAACTTTCTAACTGCAATAGTTCCTGAGATTTCAGCAATTTTAGTTTTTTGCGATTTGTGGGCGTTAGAGTGGGCGTGGCAGGATGCTGTAATAAACTTGCGCTGTCCCGGGACCTCAAGAATCTTCATGCTTAATCTCAGCTTTGTATCTGCTATAGTTCCTGAGATCTCAGCGTTCATACGGACGGACGGACGGACGGACGGACGGACGGACGGACGGACGGACGGACAGACGGACATGGCTCAATCGACTTCGCTATTGATCCTGATCAAGAATATATATACTTTATAGGGTCGCAAAAGCTTCCTTCTATCTGTTACATACTTTTCAACGAATCTAGTATACCCTTTTACTCTACGAGTAACGGGTATAAAAATGGGAAAATTTAAGTTGGCATATTTGATAACGGGTAATATTGTCCATTTTCGCGAGAAATGGATCAAAATTCGCAATTTTAGCTGTGAATGCAGTTTTGTTAGAAATTTAACAAGGAATCGAACGAGATATGCCATTCCAGATTCGAGTAACTATTGGCTTAGTTATAGCAATAATACTGCAACTTAAATTAGAAAAAATGGGAAAATTTAAGTTGGCATATTTGATAACGGGTAATATTGTCCATTTTCGCGAGAAATGGATCAAAATTCGCAATTTTAGCTGTGAATGCAGTTTTGTTAGAAATTTAACAAGGAATCGAACGAGATATGCCATTCCAGATTCGAGTAACTATTGGATTAGTTATAGCAATAATACTGCAACTTAAATTAGAAAAAATGGGAAAATTTAGGTTGGCATATTTGATAACGGTTATATTGTCCATTTTCGCGAGAAATGGATCAAAATTCGCAATTTTAGCTGTGAATGCAGTTTTGTTAGAAATTTAACAAGGAATCGAACGAGATATGCCATTCCAGATTCGAGTAACTATTGGCTTAGTTATAGCAATAATACTGCAACTTAAATTAGAAAAAATGGGAAAATTTAAGTTGGCATATTTGATAACGGGTAATATTGTCCATTTTTGCGAGAAATGGATCAAAATTCGCAATTTTAGCTGTGAATGCAGTTTTGTTAGAAATTTAACAAGGAATCGAACGAGATATGCCATTCCAGATTCGAGTAACTATTGGCTTAGTTATAGCAATAATACTGCAACTTAAATTAGAAAAAATGGGAAAATTTAAGTTGGCATATTTGATAACGGGTAATATTGTCCATTTTCGCGAGAAATGGATCAAAATCCGCAATTTTAGCTGTGAATGCAGTTTTGTTAGAAATTTAACAAGGAATCGAACGAGATATGCCATTCCAGATTCGAGTAACTATTGGCTTAGTTATAGCAATAATACTGCAACTTAAATTAGAAAAAATGGGAAAATTTAAGTTGGCATATTTGATAACGGGTAATATTGTCCATTTTCGCGAGAAATGGATCAAAATTCCGCAATTTTAGCTGTGAATGCAGTTTTGTTAGAAATTTAACAAGGAATCGAACGAGATATGCCATTCCAGATTCGAGTAACTATTGGCTTAGTTATAGCAATAATACTGCAACTTAAATTAGAAAAAATGGGAAAATTTAAGTTGGCATATTTGATAACGGGTAATATTGTCCATTTTCGCGAGAAATGGATCAAAATTCGCAATTTTAGCTGTGAATGCAGTTTTGTTAGAAATTTAACAAGGAATCGAACGAGATATGCCATTCCAGATTCGAGTAACTATTGGCTTAGTTATAGCAATAATACTGCAACTTAAATTAGGAAAAATGGGAAAATTTAAGTTGGCATATTTGATAACGGGTAATATTGTCCATTTTCGCGAGAAATGGATCAAAAATTCGCAATTTTAGCTGTGAATGCAGTTTTGTTAGAAATTTAACAAGGAATCGAACGAGATATGCCATTCCAGATTCGAGTAACTATTGGCTTAGTTATAGCAATAATACTGCAACTTAAATTAGAAAAAATGGGAAAATTTAAGTTGGCATATTTGATAACGGGTAATATTGTCCATTTTCGCGAGAAATGGATCAAAATTCGCAATTTTAGCTGTGAATGCAGTTTTGTTAGAAATTTAACAAGGAATCGAACGAGATATGCCATTCCAGATTCGAGTAACTATTGGCTTAGTTATAGCAATAATACTGCAACTTAAATTAGGAAAAAATGGGAAAATTTAAGTTGGCATATTTGATAACGGGTAATATTGTCCATTTTCGCGAGAAATGGATCAAAATTCGCAATTTTAGCTGTGAATGCAGTTTTGTTAGAAATTTAACAAGGAATCGAACGAGATATGCCATTCCAGATTCGAGTAACTATTGGCTTAGTTATAGCAATAATACTGCAACTTAAATTAGAAAAAATGGGAAAATTTAAGTTGGCATATTTGATAACGGTAATATTGTCCATTTTCGCGAGAAATGGATCAAAATTCGCAATTTTAGCTGTGAATGCAGTTTTGTTAGAAATTTAACAAGGAATCGAACGAGATATGCCATTCCAGATTCGAGTAACTATTGGCTTAGTTATAGCAATAATACTGCAACTTAAATTAGGAAAAATGGGAAAATTTAAGTTGGCATATTTGATAACGGGTAATATTGTCCATTTTCGCGAGAAATGGATCAAAATTCGCAATTTTAGCTGTGAATGCAGTTTTGTTAGAAATTTAACAAGGAATCGAACGAGATATGCCATTCCAGATTCGAGTAACTATTGGCTTAGTTATAGCAATAATACTGCAACTTAAATTAGAAAAAATGGGAAAATTTAAGTTGGCATATTTGATAACGGGTAATATTGTCCATTTTCGCGAGAAATGGATCAAAATTCGCAATTTTAGCTGTGAAATGCAGTTTTGTTAGAAATTTAACAAGGAATCGAACGAGATATGCCATTCCAGATTCGAGTAACTATTGGCTTAGTTATAGCAATAATACTGCAACTTAAATTAGGAAAAATGGGAAAATTTAAGTTGGCATATTTGATAACGGTAATATTGTCCATTTTCGCGAGAAATGGATCAAAATTCGCAATTTTAGCTGTGAATGCAGTTTTGTTAGAAATTTAACAAGGAATCGAACGAGATATGCCATTCCAGATTCGAGTAACTATTGGCTTAGTTATAGCAATAATACTGCAACTTAAATTAGAAAAAATGGGAAAATTTAAGTTGGCATATTTGATAACGGTAATATTGTCCATTTTCGCGAGAAATGGATCAAAATTCGCAATTTTAGCTGTGAATGCAGTTTTGTTAGAAATTTAACAAGGAATCGAACGAGATATGCCATTCCAGATTCGAGTAACTATTGGCTTAGTTATAGCAATAATACTGCAACTTAAATTAGAAAAAATGGGAAAATTTAAGTTGGCATATTTGATAACGGTAATATTGTCCATTTTCGCGAGAAATGGATCAAAATTCGCAATTTTAGCTGTGAATGCAGTTTTGTTAGAAATTTAACAAGGAATCGAACGAGATATGCCATTCCAGATTCGAGTAACTATTGGCTTAGTTATAGCAATAATACTGCAACTTAAATTAGAAAAAATGGGAAAATTTAAGTTGGCATATTTGATAACGGTTAATATTGTCCATTTTCGCGAGAAATGGATCAAAATTCGCAATTTTAGCTGTGAATGCAGTTTTGTTAGAAATTTAACAAGGAATCGAACGAGATATGCCATTCCAGATTCGAGTAACTATTGGCTTAGTTATAGCAATAATACTGCAACTTAAATTAGAAAAAAATGGGAAAATTTAAGTTGGCATATTTGATAACGGGTAATATTGTCCATTTTCGCGAGAAATGGATCAAAAATTCGCAATTTTAGCTGTGAATGCAGTTTTGTTAGAAATTTAACAAGGAATCGAACGAGATATGCCATTCCAGATTCGAGTAACTATTGGCTTAGTTATAGCAATAATACTGCAACTTAAATTAGAAAAAAATGGGAAAATTTAAGTTGGCATATTTGATAACGGTTATATTGTCCATTTTCGCGAGAAATGGATCAAAATTCGCAATTTTAGCTGTGAATGCAGTTTTGTTAGAAATTTAACAAGGAATCGAACGAGATATGCCATTCCAGATTCGAGTAACTATTGGCTTAGTTATAGCAATAATACTGCAACTTAAATTAGAAAAAATGGGAAAATTTAAGTTGGCATATTTGATAACGGGTAATATTGTCCATTTTCGCGAGAAATGGATCAAAACTCGCAATTTTAGCTGTGAATGCAGTTTTGTTAGAAATTTAACAAGGAATCGAACGAGATATGCCATTCCAGATTCGAGTAACTATTGGCTTAGTTATAGCAATAATACTGCAACTTAAATTAGAAAAAATGGGAAAATTTAAGTTGGCATATTTGATAACGGGTAATATTGTCCATTTTCGCGAGAAATGGATCAAAACTCGCAATTTTAGCTGTGAATGCAGTTTTGTTAGAAATTTAACAAGGAATCGAACGAGATATGCCATTCCAGATTCGAGTAACTATTGGCTTAGTTATAGCAATAATACTGCAAACTTAAATTAGAAAAAAATGGGAAAATTTAAGTTGGCATATTTGATAACGGGTAATATTGTCCATTTTCGCGAGAAATGGATCAAAATTCCGCAATTTTAGCTGTGAATGCAGTTTTGTTAGAAATTTAACAAGGAATCGAACGAGATATGCCATTCCAGATTCGAGTAACTATTGGCTTAGTTATAGCATATACTGCAACTTAAATTAGAAAAAATGGGAAAATTTAAGTTGGCATATTTGATAACGGGTAATATCGTCCATTTTCGCGAGAAATGGATCAAAATTCGCAATTTTAGCTGTGAATGCAGTTTTGTTAGAAATTTAACAAGGAATCGAACGAGATATGCCATTCCAGATTCGAGTAACTATTGGCTTAGTTATAGCAATAATACTGCAACTTAAATTAGAAAAAATGGGAAAATTTAAGTTGGCATATTTGATAACGGTAATATTGTCCATTTTCGCGAGAAATGGATCAAAACTCGCAATTTTAGCTGTGAATGCAGTTTTGTTAGAAATTTAACAAGGAATCGAACGAGATATGCCATTCCAGATTCGAGTAACTATTGGCTTAGTTATAGCAATAATACTGCAACTTAAATTAGAAAAAATGGGAAAATTTAAGTTGGCATATTTGATAACGGGTAATATTGTCCATTTTCGCGAGAAATGGATCAAAATTCGCAATTTTAGCTGTGAATGCAGTTTTGTTAGAAATTTAACAAGGAATCGAACGAGATATGCCATTCCAGATTCGAGTAACTATTGGCTTAGTTATAGCAATAATACTGCAACTTAAATTAGAAAAAATGGGAAAATTTAAGTTGGCATATTTGATAACGGTTATATTGTCCATTTTCGCGAGAAATGGATCAAAATTCGCAATTTTAGCTGTGAATGCAGTTTTGTTAGAAATTTAACAAGGAATCGAACGAGATATGCCATTCCAGATTCGAGTAACTATTGGCTTAGTTATATCAAAATACTGCAACTTAAATTAGAAAAAATGGGAAAATTTAAGTTGGCATATTTGATAACGGTTAATATTGTCCATTTTCGCGAGAAATGGATCAAAATTCGCAATTTTAGCTGTGAATGCAGTTTTGTTAGAAATTTAACAAGGAATCGAACGAGATATGCCATTCCAGATTCGAGTAACTATTGGCTTAGTTATAGCAATAATACTGCAACTTAAATTAGAAAAAATGGGAAAATTTAAGTTGGCATTTTTGATAACGGTAATATTGTCCATTTTCGCGAGAAATGGATCAAAATTCGCAATTTTAGCTGTGAATGCAGTTTTGTTAGAAATTTAACAAGGAATCGAACGAGATATGCCATTCCAGATTCGAGTAACTATTGGCTTAGTTATAGCAATAATACTGCAACTTAAATTAGAAAAAATGGGAAAATTTAAGTTGGCATATTTGATAACGGGTAATATTGTCCATTTTCGCGAGAAATGGATCAAAATCGCAATTTTAGCTGTGAATGCAGTTTTGTTAGAAATTTAACAAGGAATCGAACGAGATATGCCATTCCAGATTCGAGTAACTATTGGCTTAGTTATAGCAAGAATACTGCAACTTAAATTAGAAAAATGGGAAAATTTAAGTTGGCATATTTGATAACGGGTAATATTGTCCATTTTCGCGAGAAATGGATCAAAATCCGCAATTTTAGCTGTGAATGCAGTTTTGTTAGAAATTTAACAAGGAATCGAACGAGATATGCCATTCCAGATTCGAGTAACTATTGGCTTAGTTATAGCAATAATACTGCAACTTAAATTAGAAAAAATGGGAAAATTTAAGTTGGCATATTTGATAACGGGTAATATTGTCCATTTTCGCGAGAAATGGATCAAAATTCGCAATTTTAGCTGTGAATGCAGTTTTGTTAGAAATTTAACAAGGAATCGAACGAGATAGCCATTCCAGATTCGAGTAACTATTGGTTATTAGTCAATAATACTGCAACTTAAATTAGAAAAAATGGGAAAATTTAAGTTGGCATATTTGATAACGGTAATATTGTCCATTTTCGCGAGAAATGGATCAAAATTCGCAATTTTAGCTGTGAATGCAGTTTTGTTAGAAATTTAACAAGGAATCGAACGAGATATGCCATTCCAGATTCGAGTAACTATTGGCTTAGTTATAACAATAATACTGCAACTTAAAATTAGAAAAAATGGGAAAATTTAAGTTGGCATATTTGATAACGGTAATATTGTCCATTTTCGCGAGAAATGGATCAAAATTCGCAATTTTAGCTGTGAATGCAGTTTTGTTAGAAATTTAACAAGGAATCGAAACGAGATATGCCATTCCAGATTCGAGTAACTATTGGCTTAGTTATAGCAATAATACTGCAACTTAAATTAGGAAAAAATGGGAAAATTTAAGTTGGCATATTTGATAACGGTTATATTGTCCATTTTCGCGAGAAATGGATCAAAATTCGCAATTTTAGCTGTGAATGCAGTTTTGTTAGAAATTTAACAAGGAATCGAACGAGATATGCCATTCCAGATTCGAGTAACTATTGGCTTAAGTTATAGCAATAATACTGCAACTTAAATTAGAAAAAATGGGAAAATTTAAGTTGGCATATTTGATAACGGTAATATTGTCCATTTTCGCGAGAAATGGATCAAAAATCGCAATTTTAGCTGTGAATGCAGTTTTGTTAGAAATTTAACAAGGAATCGAACTCGATAGATTCCAGTAAACTATTGGCTTAGTTATAGCCGAAAAATAATACAAAAGAAAAAAATTTAAGTTGGCATATTTGATAACGGTAATATTGTCCATTTTCGAGAGAAATGGATCAAAATTCGCAATTTTAGCTGTGAATGCAGTTTTGTTAGAAATTTAACAAGGAATCGAACGAGATATGCCATTCCAGATTCGAGTAACTATTGGCTTAGTTATAGCAATAATACTGCAACTTAAATTAGAAAAAATGGGAAAATTTAAGTTGGCATATTTGATAACGGTTATATTGTCCATTTTCGCGAGAAATGGATCAAAATTCGCAATTTTAGCTGTGAATGCAGTTTTGTTAGAAATTTAACAAGGAATCGAACGAGATATGCCATTCCAGATTCGAGTAACTATTGGCTTAGTTATAGCAATAATACCGCAACTTAAATTTGGAAAAATGGGAAAATTTAAGTTGGCATATTTGATAACGGTAATATTGTCCATTTTTGACGAGAAATGGATCAAAATTCGCAATTTTAGCTGTGAATGCAGTTTTGTTAGAAATTTAACAAGGAATCGAACGAGATATGCCATTCCAGATTCGAGTAACTATTGGCTTAGTTATAGCAATAATACTGCAACTTAAATTAGAAAAAATGGAAAAATTTAAGTTGGCATATTTGATAACGGGTAATATTGTCCATTTTCGCGAGAAATGGATCAAAATTCGCAATTTTAGCTGTGAATGCAGTTTTGTTAGAAATTTAACAAGGAATCGAACGAGATATGCCATTCCAGATTCGAGTAACTATTGGCTTAGTTATAGCAATAATACTGCAACTTAAATTAGAAAAAATGGGAAAATTTAAGTTGGCATATTTGATAACGGGTAATATTCTCCATTTTCGCGAGAAATGGATCAAAATTCGCAATTTTAGCTGTGAATGCAGTTTTGTTAGAAATTTAACAAGGAATCGAACGAGATATGCCATTCCAGATTCGAGTAACTATTGGCTTAGTTATAGCAATAATACTGCAACTTAAATTAGAAAAAATGGGAAAATTTAAGTTGGCATATTTGATAACGGTAATATTGTCCATTTTCGCGAGAGAAATGGATCAAAATTCGCAATTTTAGCTGTGAATGCAGTTTTGTTAGAAATTTAACAAGGAATCGAACGAGATATGCCATTCCAGATTCGAGTAACTATTGGCTTAGTTATAGCAATAATACTGCAACTTAAATTAGGAAAAAATGGGAAAATTTAAGTTGGCATATTTGATAACGGTTATATTGTCCATTTTCGCGAGAAATGGATCAAAATTCGCAATTTTAGCTGTGAATGCAGTTTTGTTAGAAATTTAACAAGGAATCGAACGAGATATGCCATTCCAGATTCGAGTAA
The DNA here is from genome assembly GCF_018153835.1 of Drosophila eugracilis. Classification (NCBI taxonomy): domain Eukaryota; kingdom Metazoa; phylum Arthropoda; class Insecta; order Diptera; family Drosophilidae; genus Drosophila; species Drosophila eugracilis. Next base: position 7,755 of record NW_024573836.1, on the reverse strand, counting down.
CTATTGGCTTAGTTATAGCAATAATACTGCAACTTAAATTAGAAAAAATGGGAAAATTTAAGTTGGCATATTTGATAACGGTAATATTGTCCATTTTCGCGAGAAATGGATCAAAATTCGCAATTTTAGCTGTGAATGCAGTTTTGTTAGAAATTTAACAAGGAATCGAACGAGATATGCCATTCCAGATTCGAGTAACTATTGGCTTAGTTATAGCAATAATACTGCAACTTAAATTAGAAAAATGGGAAAATTTAAGTTGGCATATTTGATAACGGGTAATATTGTCCATTTTCGCGAGAAATGGATCAAAATTCGCAATTTTAGCTGTGAATGCAGTTTTGTTAGAAATTTAACAAGGAATCGAACGAGATATGCCATTCCAGATTCGAGTAACTATTGGCTTAGTTATAGCAATAATACTGCAACTTAAATTAGAAAAAATGGGAAAATTTAAGTTGGCATATTTGATAACGGTAATATCGTCCATTTTCGCGAGAAATGGATCAAAATTCGCAATTTTAGCTGTGAATGCAGTTTTGTTAGAAATTTAACAAGGAATCGAACGAGATATGCCATTCCAGATTCGAGTAACTATTGGCTTAGTTATAGCAATAATACTGCAACTTAAATTAGAAAAAATGGGAAAATTTAAGTTGGCATATTTGATAACGGGTAATATTGTCCATTTTCGCGAGAAATGGATCAAAATTCGCAATTTTAGCTGTGAATGCAGTTTTGTTAGAAATTTAACAAGGAATCGAACGAGATATGCCATTCCAGATTCGAGTAACTATTGGCTTAGTTATAGCAATAATACTGCAACTTAAATTAGAAAAAATGGGAAAATTTAAGTTGGCATATTTGATAACGGGTAATATCGTCCATTTTCGCGAGAAATGGATCAAAATTCGCAATTTTAGCTGTGAATGCAGTTTTGTTAGAAATTTAACAAGGAATCGAACGAGATATGCCATTCCAGATTCGAGTAACTATTGGCTTAGTTATAGCAATAATACTGCAACTTAAATTAGAAAAAATGGGAAAATTTAAGTTGGCATATTTGATAACGGTAATATTGTCCATTTTCGCGAGAAATGGATCAAAATTCGCAATTTTAGCTGTGAATGCAGTTTTGTTAGAAATTTAACAAGGAATCGAACGAGATATGCCATTCCAGATTCGAGTAACTATTGGCTTAGTTATAGCAATAATACTGCAACTTAAATTAGAAAAAATGGGAAAATTTAAGTTGGCATATTTGATAACGGTAATATTGTCCATTTTCGCGAGAAATGGATCAAAATTCGCAATTTTAGCTGTGAATGCAGTTTTGTTAGAAATTTAACAAGGAATCGAACGAGATATGCCATTCCAGATTCGAGTAACTATTGGCTTAGTTATAGCAATAATACTGCAACTTAAATTAGAAAAAATGGGAAAATTTAAGTTGGCATATTTGATAACGGGTAATATTGTCCATTTTCGCGAGAAATGGATCAAAATTCGCAATTTTAGCTGTGAATGCAGTTTTGTTAGAAATTTAACAAGGAATCGAACGAGATATGCCATTCCAGATTCGAGTAACTATTGGCTTAGTTATAGCAATAATACTGCAACTTAAATTAGAAAAAAATGGGAAAATTTAAGTTGGCATATTTGATAACGGTAATATTGTCCATTTTCGCGAGAAATGGATCAAAATTCGCAATTTTAGCTGTGAATGCAGTTTTGTTAGAAATTTAACAAGGAATCGAACGAGATATGCCATTCCAGATTCGAGTAACTATTGGCTTAGTTATAGCAATAATACTGCAACTTAAATTAGAAAAAATGGGAAAATTTAAGTTGGCATATTTGATAACGGTAATATTGTCCATTTTCGCGAGAAATGGATCAAAATTCGCAATTTTAGCTGTGAATGCAGTTTTGTTAGAAATTTAACAAGGAATCGAACGAGATATGCCATTCCAGATTCGAGTAACTATTGGCTTAGTTATAGCAATAATACTGCAACTTAAATTAGGAAAAAATGGGAAAATTTAAGTTGGCATATTTGATAACGGTAATATTGTCCATTTTCGCGAGAAATGGATCAAAATTCGCAATTTTAGCTGTGAATGCAGTTTTGTTAGAAATTTAACAAGGAATCGAACGAGATATGCCATTCCAGATTCGAGTAACTATTGGCTTAGTTATAGCAATAATACTGCAACTTAAATTAGAAAAAATGGGAAAATTTAAGTTGGCATATTTGATAACGGGTAATATCGTCCATTTTCGCGAGAAATGGATCAAAATTCGCAATTTTAGCTGTGAATGCAGTTTTGTTAGAAATTTAACAAGGAATCGAACGAGATATGCCATTCCAGATTCGAGTAACTATTGGCTTAGTTATAGCAATAATACTGCAACTTAAATTAGGAAAAATGGGAAAATTTAAGTTGGCATATTTGATAACGGTAATATTGTCCATTTTCGCGAGAAATGGATCAAAATTCGCAATTTTAGCTGTGAATGCAGTTTTGTTAGAAATTTAACAAGGAATCGAACGAGATATGCCATTCCAGATTCGAGTAACTATTGGCTTAGTTATAGCAATAATACTGCAACTTAAATTAGAAAAAATGGGAAAATTTAAGTTGGCATATTTGATAACGGGTAATATTGTCCATTTTCGCGAGAAATGGATCAAAATTCGCAATTTTAGCTGTGAATGCAGTTTTGTTAGAAATTTAACAAGGAATCGAACGAGATATGCCATTCCAGATTCGAGTAACTATTGGCTTAGTTATAGCAATAATACTGCAACTTAAATTAGAAAAAATGGGAAAATTTAAGTTGGCATATTTGATAACGGGTAATATTGTCCATTTTCGCGAGAAATGGATCAAAATTCGCAATTTTAGCTGTGAATGCAGTTTTGTTAGAAATTTAACAAGGAATCGAACGAGATATGCCATTCCAGATTCGAGTAACTATTGGCTTAGTTATAGCAATAATACTGCAACTTAAATTAGAAAAAATGGGAAAATTTAAGTTGGCATATTTGATAACGGGTAATATTGTCCATTTTCGCGAGAAATGGATCAAAATTCGCAATTTTAGCTGTGAATGCAGTTTTGTTAGAAATTTAACAAGGAATCGAACGAGATATGCCATTCCAGATTCGAGTAACTATTGGCTTAGTTATAGCAATAATACTGCAAACTTAAATTAGAAAAAATGGGAAAATTTAAGTTGGCATATTTGATAACGGTAATATTGTCCATTTTCGCGAGAAATGGATCAAAATTCGCAATTTTAGCTGTGAATGCAGTTTTGTTAGAAATTTAACAAGGAATCGAACGAGATATGCCATTCCAGATTCGAGTAACTATTGGCTTAGTTATAAGCAATAATACTGCAACTTAAATTAGAAAAAATGGGAAAATTTAAGTTGGCATATTTGATAACGGGTAATATCGTCCATTTTCGCGAGAAATGGATCAAAATTCGCAATTTTAGCTGTGAATGCAGTTTTGTTAGAAATTTAACAAGGAATCGAACGAGATATGCCATTCCAGATTCGAGTAACTATTGGCTTAGTTATAGCAATAATACTGCAACTTAAATTAGAAAAAATGGGAAAATTTAAGTTGGCATATTTGATAACGGTAATATTGTCCATTTTCGCGAGAAATGGATCAAAATTCGCAATTTTAGCTGTGAATGCAGTTTTGTTAGAAATTTAACAAGGAATCGAACGAGATATGCCATTCCAGATTCGAGTAACTATTGGCTTAGTTATAGCAATAATACTGCAACTTAAATTAGAAAAAATGGGAAAATTTAAGTTGGCATATTTGATAACGGTAATATTGTCCATTTTCGCGAGAAATGGATCAAAATTCGCAATTTTAGCTGTGAATGCAGTTTTGTTAGAAATTTAACAAGGAATCGAACGAGATATGCCATTCCAGATTCGAGTAACTATTGGCTTAGTTATAGCAATAATACTGCAACTTAAATTAGAAAAAATGGGAAAATTTAAGTTGGCATATTTGATAACGGGTAATATTGTCCATTTTCGCGAGAAATGGATCAAAATTCGCAATTTTAGCTGTGAATGCAGTTTTGTTAGAAATTTAACAAGGAATCGAACGAGATATGCCATTCCAGATTCGAGTAACTATTGGCTTAGTTATAGCAATAATACCGCAACTTAAATTAGGAAAAAATGGGAAAATTTAAGTTGGCATATTTGATAACGGTAATATTGTCCATTTTCGCGAGAAATGGATCAAAATTCGCAATTTTAGCTGTGAATGCAGTTTTGTTAGAAATTTAACAAGGAAATCGAACGAGATATGCCATTCCAGATTCGAGTAACTATTGGCTTAGTTATAGCAATAATACTGCAACTTAAATTAGAAAAAATGGGAAAATTTAAGTTGGCATATTTGATAACGGGTAATATTGTCCATTTTCGCGAGAAATGGATCAAAACTCGCAATTTTAGCTGTGAATGCAGTTTTGTTAGAAATTTAACAAGGAATCGAACGAGATATGCCATTCCAGATTCGAGTAACTATTGGCTTAGTTATAGCAATAATACTGCAACTTAAATTAGAAAAAATGGGAAAATTTAAGTTGGCATATTTGATAACGGTAATATCGTCCATTTTCGCGAGAAATGGATCAAAATTCGCAATTTTAGCTGTGAATGCAGTTTTGTTAGAAATTTAACAAGGAATCGAACGAGATATGCCATTCCAGATTCGAGTAACTATTGGCTTAGTTATAGCAATAATATGCAACTTAAATTGGAAAAAAGTGGGAAAATTTAAGTTGGCATATTGATAAAGGTCAATATCGTCCATTTTTGCGGAGATGGATCAAAATTCTCGCAATTTAGCTGTGAATTCAGTTATGAGCGAAATTAACAAGGAATCGAACGAGATAGGCCATTCCAGATTCGAGTAACTCATTGGGTTTAGTTAAAAAAGGCAATAATACTGCAACTTAAATTAGGAAAAAAAAAAATGGGAAAATTTAAGTTGAGCATATTTGATAACGGTACTATTATCCATTTTCGCGAGTAATGGATCAAAATTCGCAATTTTAGCTGTGAATGCAGTTTTGTTAGAAATTTAACAAGGAAACGAACGAGATATGCCATTCCAGATTCGAGTAACTATTGGCTTAGTTATAGCAATAATACTGCAACTTAAATTAGAAAAAATGGGAAAATTTAAGTTGGCATATTTGTCCATTTTCGCGAGAAATGGATCAAAATTCGCAATTTTAGCTGTGAATGCAGTTTTGTTAGAAATTTAACAAGGAATCGAACGAGATAGGCCATTCAGATTCGAGTAACTATTGGCTTAGTTATAGCAATAATACTGCAACTTAAATTAGAAAAAATGGGAAAATTTAAGTTGGCATATTTGATAACGGTAATATTGTCCATTTTCGCGAGAAATGGATCAAAACTCGCAATTTTAGCTGTGAATGCAGATTTTGTTAGAAATTTAACAAGGAATCGAACGAGATATGCCATTCCAGATTCGAGAAACTATTGGCTTAGTTATAGCAATAATACTGCAACTTAAATTAAAAAAATGGGAAAATTTAAGTTGGCATATTTGATAACGGTAATATTGTCCATTTTCGCGAGAAATGGATCAAAACTCGCAATTTTAGCTGTGAATGCAGATTTGTTAGAAATTTAACAAGGAATCGAACGAGATATGCCATTCCAGATTCGAGTAACTATTGGCTTAGTTATAGCAATAATACTGCAACTTAAATTAGAAAAAATGGGAAAATTTGGGGCATATTTGATAACCAGGCATATCATCCATTTTTGCGAGAAATGGATCGAAACTCGTAATTTTAGCTGTGAATGCCTTTTTGTGAGAAATTTAACAAGGAACGAACGAGATAGGCTATTCCAGATTCGAGTAACTATTGGCTTAGTTATAGCAATAATGATCCACAACTTAAATTAGAAAAAATGGGACAATTTGGGGGTTGGCATATTTTTTCTGATAACGGTTATATTGTCCATTTTCGCGAGAAATGGATCAAAATTCGCAATTTTAGCTGTGAATGCAGTTTAGTTAGAAATTTAACAAGGAATCGAACGAGATATGCCATTCCAGATTCGAGTAACTATTGGCTTAGTTATAGCAATAATACTGCAACTTAAATTAGAAAAAAATAGGAGAAAATTGAGGTTGGCAAATTTACGATAATACTAATATTGTCCATTTTTGTCGAGAAATGGATCAAAATTCGCAATTTTAGCTGTGAATGCAGATTTGTTAAAAATTTAACAAGGAATCGAACGAGATATGCCATTCCAGATTCGAGTAACTATTGGCTTAGTTATAGCAATAATACTCTAAACTTAAAATAAAAAAATGAATTTGTTGGCGATTTGATAACGGTAATATTGTCCATTTTCATGAGAATGGATCAAACCTCGCAATTTAGAATGCAGAATGCAGATTTGTTGCTGAAATTTTAACAAGGAAATTCGAACGAGGTGATGATGTGCCATTCAGATTCGAGTAACTATTGGCTTAGTTATAGCAATAATACTGCAACTTATATTAGAAAAAATGGGAAAATTTAAGTTGGCATATTTGATAACGGTAATATTGTCCATTTTTGTCGAGAAATGGATCAAAATTCGCAATTTTAGCTGTGAATGCAGATTTGTTAAAAATTTAACAAGGAATCGAACGAGATATGCCATTCCAGATTCGAGTAACTATTGGCTTAGTTATAGCAATAATACTGCAACTTATATTAGAAAAAATGGGAAAATTTAAGTTGGCATATTTGATAACGGTAATATTGTCCATTTTCGCGAGAAATGGATCAAAACTCGCAATTTTAGCTGTGAATGCAGATTTGTTAGAAATTTAACAAGGAATCGAACGAGATATGCCATTCCAGATTCGAGTAACTATTGGCTTAGTTATAGCAATAATACTGCAACTTAAATTAGAAAAAATGGGAAAATTTAAGTTGGCTTTTGATAACGGCAATATTGTCCATTTTCGCGAGAAATGGATCAAAATTCCGCAATTTAGCTGTAAAAGCAGATTTGTTAAAAATTCAATAAGGAATCGAACGAGATAGGCCATTCCAGATTTTGAGTAACTATTGATTTAGTTATAGCAATAATACTGAAAATCAAATTAGAAAATGGGAAAATTTAAGCTGGTATATTTGATAACTATAATATCATCCATTTTGCGAGAAATGGATCAAAATTCAAATTTAGCTGTGAATGTAGTTTTGTTAGAAATTTAACAAGGAATCGAACGAGATATGCCATTCCAGATTCGAGTAACTATTGTATTAGTTATAGCAATAATACTACAATTTGAATTAGAAAAAATGGGAAAATTTAAGTTGGCATATTTGATCAACGGTTATATTGTCCATTTTCGCGAGTAATGAAAAATTAAAAAAAGATCAAAACTCGCACTTTTGGCCGTGAACGCAGTTCGTTAGAAATTTAACAAGGAATCGAACGAGATATGATATTCCAGATTCGAGCAACTATTGGATTATTTATAGCAATAATAATGCAATTTAAATTGTGGTGGGGAAAATTTAGGGGTTGGTACATTTGATTCTGGTTATATTGTCCATTTTCTTTATAGCCGGACTAAAATCTCTTCGCAATTTTGAATAAAGGTGGGAATGCAGCTTTGCTAGAAATTTAACAATCGGAACGATATGCCATTCCAGATT
>NW_024573835.1:0-405 GCF_018153835.1 Drosophila eugracilis | reverse complement strand
AAGGTAAGTGGTTGATGATCGATAAAAGGATTTTAAATGTAACAAAAAGTCATAAGCTCATTGGTTGCGCGTAATTTTTCAATTTGTCACGTAGGGCGCGTGATATCATTGTGATTAAGGGCAGCCATCTTGAGATAATGCCCTGGTCGAAGCCTCTCTATTTTTCTCCTTCTTGGATCTTTTAGAGGTTGATCTTGCGATATAGTCACATGGTTTTTATGAAACACCTTTAGTAACACTAATAGAAAATAGATCTGGGATCAAAAAATGGATTTTGGTGTGGGGAAATTCATATGTAGACTTACCTTTTCAGATTGAAGTTTGCAGTCCCCTCTTGTAACACTAAAATAGGCCAAGTGCTCTGGAAGCTCTTTTTAAAAAAGAACTCCGATTTCTGCTTGGGAT
>NW_024573834.1:0-37580 GCF_018153835.1 Drosophila eugracilis | reverse complement strand
TCGAACTTTCTATTACTTATAGGTTTCGGGATATAAGCTTTTCTAGCAAATGCGAAAACCGTATTTTGAGCTTGGTGGGTGTATAGGTGCGTGTGGCCGGATAATAGTACCACTATAAAATGCGCTGTCATATAAAGATTATACATACTGAATTTTAACTTTCTAGCTCTAATAGTTCCTGAGATTTCAGCGATTTTAGTTTTTCGCGATTTGTGGGAGTTAGAGTGGGCGTGACAGGATGCTGATATAATTTTGCGCTGCGTAGGGACTTCAAGAATCTTTATACTTAATCTGAACTTTGTATCTCTTATATTTCCTGAGATCTCGCCGTTCATACGGACAGACGGGACAGACAGACGGACATGGTTTAATCCATTTCGCTATTGTTAGCATTTTTGTTTGGGAGCATTATGAAAACCTACATGCTTAATCCGAACTCTCTATTACTTATAGGTACCGAGATATCAGCTCTTCTAGAAAATGCGAAAACCGTATTTTGAACATGATGGGCGCGTATGGGTGCGATGTGGCCGGTTTATAAGTACCACTATAAGATGCGCTGTCATATAAAGATTATACATACTGACTTCAACTTTTTAGCTCTAATAGTTCCTAAGATTTAAGAGATTTTAGTTTTTTCGATTTGTGGGCGTTAGAGTGGGCCTGGCAGGATGCTGTAATAAACTTCCGCTGCGTAGGCACTTCAAGGATCTTTATGCTTAATCTGAACTTTGTATCTCTTATATTTCCTGAGATCTCGGCGTTCATACGGACAGACAGACGCTGCGCTGCGTAGGGACTTCAAGAATCTTTATGCTAAATCTGAACTTTTGTATCTCTTATATTTCCTGAGATCTCGGCGTTCATACGGACAGACGGACAGACAGACGGACATGACTCAATCGTTTTCGCTATTGATAGCATTTTTTGGTTTTTCGGGTTTTGTGGGCCTTAGAGTGGACGTGGCTTGATCGGAAAAAAAAAATTCGCATTGAGAGCATCATGAATACCTACATGCTTAATCCGAACTTTCTATCACTTATATGTACCGAAATACCAGCTTTTCTAGAAAATGCGAAAACCGTTTTGAAGGGATAATAGTACCACTACAAAATGCGCTGACATATAAAGATTATAGATAGATGAGATTTCAACAATTTCAGTTTTTCGCGATTTGTGGGCGTTAGAGTGGGCCTGGCAGGATGCTGTAATAAACTTACGCTACGTAGGGACTTCAAGAATCTTTATGCTAAATCTGAACTTTGTATCTCTTATATTTCCTGAGATCTCGGCGTTCATACGGACAGACAGACGGACATGGCTCAATCGTTTTCGCTATTGATAGCATTTTTGGTTTTCCATTTCGCTATTGTTAGCATTTTTTGTTTGGGAGCATTATGAAAACCTACATGCTTAATCCGAACTTTCTATTACTTATAGGTACCGAGATATCAGCTCTTCTAGAAAATGCGAAAACCGTATTTTGAACATGATGGGCGTATGGGTGCGTGTGGCCGGTTTATAGTACCACTATAAGATGCGCTGTCATATAAAGATTATACATACTGACTTCAACTTTTTAGCTCTAATAGTTCCTAAGATTTCAGCGATTTTAGTTTTTCGCGATTTGTGGGCGTTAGAGTGGGCCTGGCAGGATGCTGTAATAAACTTCCGCTGCGTAGGCACTTCAAGGATCTTTATGCTTAATCTGAACTTTGTATCTCTTATATTTCCTGAGATCTCGGCGTTCATACGGACAGCCAGACGCTGCGCTGCGTCGGGACTTCAAGAATCTTTATGCTAAATCTGAACTTTGTATCTCTTATATTTCCTGAGATCTCGGCGTTCATACGGACAGACGGACAGACTGACGGACATGGCTCAATCGTTTTCGCTATTGATAGCATTTTTTGGTTTTTCGGGTTTTGTGGGCCTTAGAGTGGACGTGGCTTGATCGGAAAAAAAATTCGCATTGGGAGCATCATGAATACCTACATGCTTAATCCGAACTTTCTATCACTTATATGTACCGAAATACCAGCTTTTCTAGAAAATGCGAAAACCGTATTTGAGCATGGTGGGCGTATGGGTGCGTGTGGCCGGATAATAGTGCCACTATAAAAATGCGCTGTCATATAAAGATTACACATACTGAATTTTAACTTTCTAGCTCTAATAGTTCCTGAGATTTCAGCGATTTTAGTTTTTCGCGATTTGTGGGCGTTAGAGTGGGCCTGGCAGGATGCTGTAATAAACTTCCGCTTATGCTTAATCTGAACTTTGTATCTCTTATATTTCCTGAGATCTCAGCGTTCATACGAACAGACGGATAGCATTTTTGGTTTTTCGGGTTTTGTGGTCCTTTAGAGTGGACGTGGCTTGATCGGAAAAAAACAATTCGCATTGGGAGCATCATGAAAACCTACATGCTAAATTCGAACTTTCTATTACTTATAGGTTCCGGATATAAGCTTTTCTAGCAAATGCGAAAACCGTATTTTGAGCTTGGTGGGTGTATGGGTGCGTGTGGCCGGATAATAGTACCACTATAAAATGCGCTGTCATATAAAGATTATACATACTGAATTTTAACTTTCTAGCTCTAATAGTTCCTGAGATTTCAGCGATTTTAGTTTTTCGCGATTTGTGGGCGTTAGAGTGGGCGTGACAGGATGCTGATATAATTTTTGCGCTGCGTAGGGACTTCAAGAATCTTTATACTTAATCTGAACTTTGTATCTCTTATATTTCCTGAGATCTCGCCGTTCATACGGACAGACGGACAGACAGACGGACATGGTTTAATCCATTTCGCTATTGCTAGCATTTTTTGTTTGGGAGCATTATGAAAACCTACATGCTTAATCCGAACTCTCTATTACTTATAGGTACCGAGATATCAGCTCTTCTAGAAAATGCGAAAACCGTATTTTGAACATGATGGGCGTATGGGTGCGTGTGGCCGGTTTATAGTACCACTATAAGATGCGCTGTCATATAAAGATTATACATACTGACTTCAACTTTTTAGCTCTAATAGTTCCTAAGATTTCAGAGATTTTAGTTTTTTGCGATTTGTGGGCGTTAGAGTGGGCCTGGCAGGATGCTGTAATAGAAAATGCGAAATGTTCTAGAAAATGCGAAAACCGTTTTGAAGGGATAATAGTACCACTACAAAATGCGCTGACATATAAAGATTATAGATAGATGAGATTTCAACAATTTCAGTTTTCGCGATTTGTGGGCGTTAGAGTGGGCCTGGCAGGATGCTGCTATAATTTTGCGCTGCGTAGGGACTTCAAGAATCTTTATACTTAATCCGAACTTTGTATCTCTTATATTTCCTGAGATCTCGCCGTTCATACGGACAGACGGACAGACAGACGGACATGGCTCAATCGTTTTCGCTACTGATAGCATTTTTTGTTTTTCGGGTTTTGTGGGCCTTAGAGTGGACGTGGCTTGATCGGGAAAAAAATTCGCATTGGGAGCATTATGAAAACCTACATGCTTAATCCGAACTCTCTATCACTTATATGTACCAAAATACCAGCTTTTCTAGAAAATGCGAAAACCGTATTTTGAACATGATGGGCGTATGGGTGCGTGTGGCCGGTTTATAGTACCACTATAAGATGCGCTGTCATATAAAGATTATACATACTGACTTCAACTTTTTAGCTCTAATAGTTCCTAAGATTTCAGAGATTTTAGTTTTTTGCGATTTGTGGGCGTTAGAGTGGGCCTGGCAGGATGCTGTAATAGAAAATGCGAAATGTTCTAGAAAATGCGAAAACCGTTTTGAAGGGATAATAGTACCACTACAAAATGCGCTGACATATAAAGATTATAGATAGATGAGATTTCAACAATTTCAGTTTTTCGCGATTTGTGGGCGTTAGAGTGGGCCTGGCAGGATGCTGTAATAAACTTACGCTACGTAGGGACTTCAAGAATCTTTATGCTTAATCTGAACTTTGTATCTCTTATATTTCCTGAGATCTCGGCGTTCATACGGACAGACAGACGGACATGGCTCAATCGTTTTCGCTATTGATAGCATTTTTGGTTTTTCGGGTTTTGTGGTCCTTAGAGTGGACGTGGCTTGATCGGAAAAAAACAATTCGCATTGGGAGCATCATGAAAACCTACATGCTAAATTCGAACTTTCTATTACTTATAGGTTCCGGGATATAAGCTTTTCTAGCAAATGCGAAAACCGTATTTTGAGCTTGGTGGGTGTATGGGTGCGTGTGGCCGGATAATAGTACCACTATAAAATGCGCTGTCATATAAAGATTATACATACTGAATTTTAACTTTCTAGCTCTAATAGTTCCTGAGATTTCAGCGATTTTAGTTTTTCGCGATTTGTGGGCGTTAGAGTGGGCGTGACAGGATGCTGATATAATTTTGCGCTGCGTAGGGAGTTCAAGAATCTTTATACTTAATCTGAACTTTGTATCTCTTATATTTCCTGAGATCTCGCCGTTCATACGGACAGACGGACAGACAGACGGACATGGTTTAATCCATTTCGCTATTGTTAGCATTTTTTGTTTGGGAGCATTATGAAAACCTACATGCTTAATCCGAACTCTCTATTACTTATAGGTACCGAGATATCAGCTCTTCTAGAAAATGCGAAAACCGTATTTTGAACATGATGGGCGTATGGGTGCGTGTGGCCGGTTTATAATCATATAAAGATTATACATACTGACTTCAACTTTTTAGCTCTAATAGTTCCTAAGATTTCAGAGATTTTAGTTTTTTGCGATTTGTGGGCGTTAGAGTGGGCCTGGCAGGATGCTGTAATAAACTTCCGCTGCGTAGGCACTTCAAGGATCTTTATGCTTAATCTGAACTTTGTATCTCTTATATTTCCTGAGATCTCGGCGTTCATACGGACAGACAGACGCTGCGCTGCGTAGGGACTTCAAGAATCTTTATGCTAAATCTGAACTTTGTATCTCTTATATTTCCTGAGATCTCGGCGTTCATACGGACAGACGGACAGACAGACGGACATGGCTCAATCGTTTTCGCTATTGATAGCATTTTTGGTTTTTCGGGTTTTGTGGGCCTTAGAGTGGACGTGGCTTGATCGGAAAAAAAAAATTCGCATTGAGAGCATCATGAATACCTACATGCTTAATCCGAACTTTCTATCACTTATATGTACCGAAATACCAGCTTTTCTAGAAAATGCGAAAACCGTTTTGAAGGGATAATAGTACCACTACAAAATGCGCTGACATATAAAGATTACATATAGATGAGATTTCAACAATTTCAGTTTTTCGCGATTTGTGGGCGTTAGAGTGGGCCTGGCAGGATGCTGTAATAAACTTACGCTACGTAGGGACTTCAAGAATCTTTATGCTAAATCTGAACTTTGTATCTCTTATATTTCCTGAGATCTCGGCGTTCATACGGACAGACAGACGGACATGGCTCAATCGTTTTCGCTATTGATAGCATTTTTGGTTTTTCGTGTTTTGTGGGCATTAGAGTGGACGTGGCTTAATCGGAAAAAAAACAATTCGCATTAAGAGCATCATAAAAACCATCATGGTTATTTCGAACTTTCTATTACTTATAGGTACCGAGATATCAGCTTTTCTAGAAAATGCGAGAGCCGTATTTTGAGCATGGTGGGCGTATAGGTGCGTGTGGCCGTTCGCATTGGGAGCATCATGAATGCATACATGCTTAATCCGAACTTTCTATCACTTATATGTACTGAGATACCAGCTTTTCTAGAAAATGCGAAAACCGTTTTGAAGGGATAATAGTACCACTACAAAATGCGCTGACATATAAAGATTATAGATAGGTGAGATTTCAACAATTTCAGTTTTTCGCGATTTGTGGGCGTTAGAGTGGGCGTGGCAGGATGCTGTAATAAATTTACGCTGCGTAGGGACTTCAAGAATCTTTATGCTAAATCTGAACTTTGTATCTCTTATATTTCCTGAGATATCGGCGTTCATACGGACAGACAGACGGACATGGCTCAATCGTTTTCGCTATTGATAGCATTTTTGGTTTTTCGGGTCTTGTGGGCCTTAGAGTGGACGTGGCTTGATCGGAAAAAAAATTCGCATTGGGAGCATCTAAATACCTACATGCTTAATCCGAACTTTCTATCACTTATATGTACCGAGATACCAGCTTTTCTAGAAAATGCGAATACCGTTTTGAAGGGATAATAGTACCACTACAAAATGCGCTGACATATAAAGATTACATATAGATGAGATTTCAACAATTTCAGTTTTTCGCGATTTGTGGGCGTTAGAGTGGGCGTGGCAGGATGCTGTAATAAATTTACGCTGCGTAGGGACTTCAAGAATCTTTATGCTAAATCTGAACTTTGTATCTCTTATATTTCCTGAGATCTCGGCGTTCATACGGACAGACAAACGGACATGGCTCAATCGTTTTCGCTATAGATAGCAATTTTGGTTTTTCGGGTCTTGTGGGCCTTAGAGTGGACGTGGCTTGATCGGAAAAAAAATTCGCATTGGGAGCATCTAAATACCTACATGCTTAATCCGAACTTTCTATCACTTATATGTACCGAGATACCAGCTTTTCTAGAAAATGCGAAAACCGTTTTGAAGGGATAATAGTACCACTACAAAATGCGCTGACATATGAAGATTATAGATAGATGAGATTTCAACAATTTCATAGCTCTAAAAGTTCCTGAGATTTTAGCGATTTTAGTTTTTCGCGATTTGTGGGCGTTAGAGTGGGCCTGACAGGGTGCTGTAATAAACTTCCGCTGCGTAGGCACTTCAAGAATCTTAATGCTTAATCTGAACTTTGTATCTCTTATATTTCCTGAGATCTCAGCGTTCATACGGACAGACAGACGGACATGGCTCAATCGTTTTCGCTATTGATAGCATTTTTGGTTTTTCGTGTTTTGTGGGCATTAGAGTGGACGTGGCTTAATCGGAAAAAAAAACAATTCGCATTAAGAGCATCATAAAAACCATCATGGTTATTCCGAACTTTCTATTACTTATAGCTACCGAGATATCAGCTTTTCTAGAAAATGCGAATACCGTTTTGAAGGGATAATAGTACCACTACAAAATGCGCTGACATATAAAGATTACAGATAGATGAGATTTCAACAATTTCAGTTTTTCGCGATTTGTGGGCGTTAGAGTGGGCGTGGCAGGATGCTGTAATAAATTTACGCTGCGTAGGGACTTCAAGAATCTTTATGCTAAATCTGAACTTTGTATCTCTTATATTTCCTGAGATCTCGGCGTTCATACGGACAGACAGACGGACATGGCTCAATCGTTTTCGCTATTGATAGCATTTTTGGTTTTTCGGGTCTTGTGGGCCTTAGAGTGGACGTGGCTTGCTCGGAAAAAAAATTCGCATTGGGAGCATCTAAATACCTACATGCTTAATCCGAACTTTCTATCACTTATATGTACCGAGATACCAGCTTTTCTAGAAAATGCGAATACCGTTTTGAAGGGATAATAGTACCACTACAAAATGCGCTGACATATAAAGATTACAGATAGATGAGATTTCAACAATTTCAGTTTTTCGCGATTTGTGGGCGTTAGAGTGGGCGTGGCAGGATGCTGTAATAAATTTACGCTGCGTAGGGACTTCAAGAATCTTTATGCTAAATCTGAACTTTGTATCTCTTATATTTCCTGAGATCTCGGCGTTCATACGGACAGACAGACGGACATGGCTCAATCGTTTTCGCTATAGATAGCAATTTTGGTTTTTCGGGTCTTGTGGGCCTTAGAGTGGACGTGGCTTGATCGGAAAAAAAATTCGCATTGGGAGCATCTAAATACCTACATGCTTAATCCGAACTTTCTATCACTTATATGTACCGAGATACCAGCTTTTCTAGAAAATGCGAAAACCGTTTTGAAGGGATAATAGTACCACTACAAAATGCGCTGACATATGAAGATTATAGATAGATGAGATTTCAACAATATCATAGCTCTAAAAGTTCCTGAGATTTTAGCGATTTTAGTTTTTCGCGATTTGTGGGCGTTAGAGTGGGCCTGACAGGATGCTGTAATAAACTTCCGCTGCGTAGGCACTTCAAGAATCTTAATGCTTAATCTGAACTTTGTATCTCTTATATTTCCTGAGATCTCAGCGTTCATACGAACAGACGGATAGCATTTTTGGTTTTTCGGGTTTTGTGGTCCTTAGAGTGGACGTGGCTTGATCGGAAAAAAAAACAATTCGCATTGGGAGCATCATGAAAACCTACATGCTAAATTCGAACTTTCTATCACTTATAGGTTCCGGGATATAAGCTTTTCTAGCAAATGCGAAAACAGTATTTTGAGCTTGGTGGGTGTATGGGTGCGTGTGTCCGGATAATAGTACCACTATAAAATGCGCTGTCATATAAAGATTATACATACTGAATTTTAACTTTCTAGCTCTAATAGTTCCTGAGATTTCAGCAATTTTAGTTTTTCGCGATTTGTGGGCGTTAGAGTGGGCGTGACAGGATGCTGATATAATTTTGCGCTGCGTAGGGACTTTAAGAATCTTTATACTTAATCTGAACTTTGTATCTCTTATATTTCCTGAGATCTCGCCGTTCATACGGACAGACGGACAGACAGACGGACATGGCTCAATCGTTTTTCGATTTTAACAATTTCAGTTTTTCGCGATTTGTGGGCGTTAGAGTGGGCGTGGCAGGATGCTGTAATAAACTTACGCTGCGTAAGGACTTCAAGAAGCTTTATGCTAAATCTGAACTTTGTATCTCTTATATTTCCTGAGATCTCGGCGTTCATACGGACAGACAGACGGACATGGCTCAATCGTTTTCGCTATTGATAACATTTTTGGTTTTTCGGGTTTTGTGGGCCTTAGAGTGGACGTGGCTTGATCGGAGTAATAGTTCCTGAGATTTCAGCGATTTTAGTTTTTCGCGATTTGTGGGCGTTAGAGTGGGCGTGGCAGGATACTGATTTAACTTGCGCTGCGTAGGGACTTCAAGAATCTTTATGCTAAATCTGAACTTTGTATCTCTTATATTTCCAGAGATCTCGGCGTTCATACGGACAGACGGACCGACAGACGGACATGGCTCAATCGTTTTCGCTATTGATAGCATTTTTGGTTTTTCTACATGCTTAATCCAAACTTTCTATCACTCATATGTACCGAGATACCAGCTTTTCTAGAAAATGCGAAAACCGTTTTGAAGGGATAATAGTACCACTACAAAATGCGCTGACATATAAAGATTATAGATAGATGAGATTTTAACAATTTCAGTTTTTCGCGATTTGTGGGCGTTAGAGTGGGCGTGGCAGGATGCTGTAATAAACTTACGCTGCGTAGGGACTTCAAGAAGCTTTATGCTTAATCTGAACTTTGTATCTCTTATATTTCCTGAGATCTCTGCGTTCATATGGACAGACGGACATGGCCCAATCGTTTTAGCTATTGATAGCATTTTTGGTTTTTCGGGTTTTGTGGGCCAATTCGCATTGGGAGCATCATGAAAACCTACATGCTAAATTCGAACTTTCTCTCACTTATAGGTTCGGAGATATAAGCTTTTCTAACAAATGCGATAACCGTATTTTGAGCTTGGTGGGTGTATAGGTGCGTGTGGCCGGTTAATAGTACTACTATAAAATGCGCTGTCATATAAAGATTATACATACTGAATATTAACTTTCTAGCTTTAATATTTCCGGAGATTTCAGTGATTTTAGTTTTTCGCGATATGTGGGCGTTAGAGTGGGCGTGGCAGGATGCTGTAATAAACTTACGCTGCGTAGGCACTTCAAGAATCTTTATGCTTAATCTGAACTTTGTATCTCTTATATTTCCAGAGATCTCAGCGTTCATACGGACAGACGAACAGACGGACATGGCTCGATCGTTTTTGCTATTGATAGCATTTTTGGTTTTTGGGTTTTGTGAGCCTTAGAGTGGACGTGGTTTGATCGGAAAAAAAACAATTCTCATTGGGAGCATCATGAAAACCTACATGCTTACTTCGAACTCAGTCATCGACTATCTCTCTTCGAGTGCGGACGTCGTTGTCTTCCTAATTGTCAGTGGTTTTTGCAATTTCGCTTTCTCCCCTTTCGCTTATTTTTTCGCTTCCCTTCTTTCCATCGCGCACGTGTGTTTTTGCATATTTTGTTCTCAAGTGCACATAATCTTTATTATGGCCCCTTGGCCACCCAATCTTGGGGATAACCGCTTTGCCAGCCTTAGTGTTAGCCCCAAAGCAAAAAAAAAAAAATAACCCTATCAATGGATTGATTTCCCTGAACTTCCCCTCACCCCTCAAAAGAATCCTCGATTTATCGTCGTTGCTTCCAAGTCCACCAAACCGCTATCAGAATACTCTTGCTTCGCAGTCCACCGGGCTATTAAGCGTATCAGCAAAGAAATCTCTACGATCTCTACTCTACGTGATGGCAATCTGCTTCTTCTGGTTAACTCCCGTGAAGTCGCCGATAAGTTCACTAAGATTCAATCTTTGCCTGGCATAGCTGAGATCAAGCTCCACCAATCCGTCAATTTTGTCAAGGGCACCATTTATGCCCCTTGCTTAATAAATGTTCCAGAATCAGAGATTGTAGAACAGCTTAAGTCACAAAATGTGCACAGCGTCTACAAATTAACGAAAATTGTTGACGGCAAACCCAATCCTTCTGGAAAAATATTAGTTACTTTTGACTCCTACAGAATACCAAGCAAGCTTGACGTCTCTTGGCACACCGAAAAGGTTCGGGAATATTTTCCTAATACTATGAGGTGCAAGTCTTGTCAACTATTCGGACACACAATGAAACACTGCAAGAACTCTCCCCTCATCTTCCAGTGCCCTGCACTCCCATTTTTTGCGCAAACTTTAGCGGCGATCATCCAGCCTCCTCTCTAACATGCCCAAACTATCAATTCCAGAGAGAACTTCTCTGCATAAAAACAAACAAAAAATGCAGCTTCCGTGAAGCCCGAAAAATTTTACAACAAAAAAACAATAACAACGCATCGACTACCTTCGCCTCAGTCGCCAGCGCAGAAAGCCCTCCGTCCACAACCGACCGAACCCAAAATACGATGCCTACGAAAACAACGAAAACAACAACAATCACATTAACTCAGAAGCCCGATAGTGTAACCAACACGACCTCTCCCACTAACATGCCAATCTCATCTCTTTCAAATTCATACAAATCTTCTCTCTCCACTGCACCCGACACACAAGACCCAAGCTCTTTCGATCGCTCGCGGTCGAATATTATTAAAGCAAACAAAATCAAAGTACCAGAATCCCACACTAACTCTAACGTCTTAAATATATCATCCGACTCCGATTTATCAATGGAATGGAAACATAGTCCAGTCTTTCCCATAGCATTTCCTATATCCAACAGTAATCTTATTGATTTATTTTAATATATGCCAATTAAAATATTACAATGGAATATAAACTGAATTTTTAACAATTATCATGAACTTTCTATATTAATAAATGAACAATCCCCTGACATTTTATGTTTACAAGAAACAAACCTGCCCTGTAACTTTATAAACTTTTGTCTGCTACATTGGTTATTTCCACAATTTACCGCAGAACATCAGTGCTAAGCAAGGCGTTGGTATTCTTATCAAAAAAAGCCTCCCCCACTCACAACAAAATATCGACTCTAATATTCTCTGCTCTGTTTTGGAGCTTAATGTAACCATTGGCATACAGATTGTCAATGTTTACATTTCTCCAAAACAAAGTTTTACAACATCTGACTTATCCGCCATTCTCGATAGAGTTAGACACCCCTACATAGTTCTAGGGGACTTCAACTCGTGGAGCCCTCTATGGGGCTCTAGTCAGTCAAACACCAGAGGAAAAAAAATGGAGAAATTAATATCGGAACAAGATCTGATTGTCCTCAACAAAGGATCTCCCACACATCTATCCACCCACAATTCCCTTACCTACGTTGACCTTTCCTTGATTACAGCTGGTGCAGCTGGTCAATCTTATCCAACCTTCACGGTAGTGATTACTTCCCCATATCTATTGATTTTTCCATACATTTTAGTACCTCCCCTACCCCTCCCCTACCTAAATTTAAAATAGATCTAGCCAATTGGGATGCATATAAATATATATATGGAATATGCAGTTCCGTGGTGGGATTACAACTTTCAGAGGCTTCGAAATGAAAAGCAACAGCTGTTCGCAGTTTATAAAGCCAGAATGTCCGGCTCCAACTTTATAAATTATAAAAGAGTCAATGCAGTTTTTAAAAAATCTGTACTTGTGGCCAAAAGGACTTGTCTTGAAAATTTCACCTCCAGGATATCCCCTTTATCGTCTTCCAAAAAAGTTTGGTCCGACGTAAAAAGGCTGGCCGGCGTACCACCACAGCCGTTTCGATTTTTTAAGTGCGATTCAGGTGTCGTAACATGTTCTGAGGATATCGCAGAGGAGTTCGGGCATCTTATGTACACCATAAAAACGCCTATTTATCGCAGTCCTATCTTCTGACAGCTCTGTCATCACCTGCCAAATGCTTAGAAAATAACTTCACATTAGCCGAAATCGAATATGCATTATCACTAGCACTAGGTAAAACCCCTGGGGCTGACCGGATATCCTACTTAAGGAAATGCCACTCTCTCTTAAAACCAGGCTTTTAGGAGTATACAATCAAATTTTTAACTCCGGAAAATACCCACACAGTTGGAGATTAGCCACTGTCATCCCAATTCCCAAACCTAATAAACCTCTAGCAAAAATCAACAGCTACCGCCCCATTTCCCTCCTATCCTGTTTAGGAGAAACTATAGAAAAAATGATTGCCCGCCGACTCATGTGGTTCATCACCCGAAATAACCTGAACTCGCAGTTGCATTTAAACAAAAGCATAGCACTTTGGACGCCTTGTTGCGTATTCAACACTTCGCGTCAAACGCTCTTTCCACGAAAAATCACGTCTCTATATTAGCGACTGATTTTGAAAGAGCCTTCGATCGCGTGGGGATTCATGCCGTACTTAGTCAGCTTGAGCGCTGGGGTGTTGGGCCAAGACTTTATAACCTTGTAAAGGCCTTCATAACCAATCGTTCCTTCAGACTTTGCGTAAACAACAACACCTCCAACACCCACAGTCTCTATAACGGCATACCGCAAGGCTCCCCCCTTTCAGTAGTTCTTTTTATTATCGCTTTTGATAAACTTAATTGTATTTTAACTAGACATAAGGACATTCAACTCTCAATATACGCAGATGACGCTATTATTTTTTCCAAATTAAAAAATGTAAATATTGTTAAGATAAATTTGTAGATGTATTAGGTGAAATAGATTCCTGGGGAGCCATTTCGGGTGCGTCCCTAGCCATTGAAAAATGTAAATTACTCCATATTTGCCGCAAACACAGATGCATATAAACCCATATTAACTTTAAAAATAAAAGAATAGAAAATATTAAAAGTTTAACAATTTTGGGCTTAACCTTCGATACCAAACTCCTATTTGATCAGCATTGTACTAAACTCGAGTCCAGATTTAACATTATAAAATTTTTGTCATCCAAATACACTAACATCCATATTAATACACTAATAGGAATTACTCGTGCCCTGATGCTCTCCAAAATAGATTACGGTCTGTCTACCAGTTTACGGATGGTGTGCAAAATCACACTTAAACAAGTTGCAGGCTCCATACCATGGTGCAATCCGACGTGCTATAAACGCCTTTCCTACCTTACCTACCGCATTCATTTTGGCTGAGTCGGGCCTACCGAGCATTCAGGCTCGCAGAGAAGAAATGGCCATGCAGCTCATTTGCAAAATGCATTTAACAAAAACAAATGCTCTACTAAGGAAGGATTTCTCAGCCATGTTCAAGCAAAAACGGAATTACAAAGTCATATCAATGCTTAGGCAGTGTGCAAGCTTCACAACGCAGCTTGGCCTTCCCCCGCCCAATCATAGGAATACTGCTAAGCTACCAGCCTATTGGAACAGCACAAAATCCTGGATATGTACAACGTCTCAAAAATAATACCACCAGAGCTGAATTCCAGTCCCGCTTTCGATGCCTACAAGAAAAACTCGGCACCAAATCTTGGCTCTACACCGATGGATCAAAAACAGACGACGACACTACCTTTGCTGTTGTTGACAGCAATGGCAAAATAACCTCGGGTGGAATGCTACCCCCTTACAACTCCATCTTTACTGCGGAAGCCTTCGCCATATTACAAGCCTGTCTCTTTGCCACCAAACACTCGGGACACTTTGTAATCTGTACCGATAGCCTTTCCACCTTATCTTCTTTACGGAATTGGGGTCAAACCGATCCCACAATCGTGGAGATAACACGGCTTTCTTCTTTTAATAATATAACCCTTGTATGGACGCCCAGACACCAAGGTATCCATGGTAACGAAATAGCAGACCAGGCCGCTAAGGACATGCGGCTAAAACCATCCTTTCATTTTACTCCTTTCAACAACAAGGACTTAAGAAATCGTATCCGTCTCCACCTTAAGAACAAACAATTCAGAGAATGGGACCTATATGACCACCGATATTTTTCCATCAACAATACCTTTACAAAAATTTTTCTGCCTGGGCACCTTGGAAAGCGGGCATGTTTAACATTCATCCGCCTTCGTATCGGGCACACCCGTGCAACACACGAACATATCCTTACTGGAACACCACGTCCCGTCTGCCGTTGCGGCGAACACCTCGAAATTGACCATCTACTCAACTCATGCCGTCTTCTGGAGAGCGTCAGGGACCGGATTTTCGGCCAGAAAAACCCTCCGATTGTTTAAATATAATTTCACAAGAAACCATTATGAACTTTTACCATTTTGTCATTAGAACCAACCTAAATATTTAAGTATCTTTAATTTAATAATTTTAATCTCGAGTCGTAGGCCCTAGCAGCTAGTACTCTTTAAGAAATGTATTAGATTTAGTATTGTATACTAGATTTAATTTTGTTAAATAAATAAATAAATTAATTAATTCGAACTTTCTATCACTTATAGGTTCCGAGATATAAGCTTTTCTAGAAAATGCGAAAACCGAGTTTTGAGCTTGGTGGGTGTATGGGTGCGTGTGGCCGGATAATAGTACCACTATAAAATGCGCTGGCATATAAAGATTATACATACTGAATTTAAACTTTCTAGCTCTAATAGTTCCTGAGATTTCAGCGTTTTTATTTTTTCGCGATTTGTGGGAGTTAGAGTAGGCGTGGCAAGATGCTGTAATAAACTTGCGCTGCGTAGGGACTTCAAGAATCTTTATGCTTAATCTGAACTTTGTATCTCTTATATTTCCTGAGATCTCAGCGTTCATACGGACAGACAGATGGACATGGCTCAATCGTTTTCGCTATTGATAGCATTTTTGGTTTTTCGGGTTTTGTGGGCCTTAGAGTGGACGTGGCTTGATCGGAAAAAACAATTCGCATTGGGAGCATCATGAAAACCTACATGATAAATTCGAACTTTCTCTCACTTATAGGTTCCGAGATATAAGCTTCTCTAGCAAATGCGATAACCGTATTTTGAGCTTGGTGGGTGTATGGGTGCGTGTGGCCTGATAATAGTACCACTATAAGATGCGCTGGCATATAAAGATTATACATACTGAATTTAAACTTTCTAGCTCTAATAGTTCTTGAGATTTCAGCGATTTTAGTTTTTCGCGATTTGTGGGCGTTAGAGTAGGCGTGGCAAGATGCTGTCATAAACTTGCGCTGCGTAGGGACTTCAAGAATCTGCATGCTTAATCTGAATCACCTTGAGAAAACATCTTCGAACATGTTTCAATAGATTATTTCAAAATAATGGGCAATAAAAATCATTTAGAGTAGCACTACTCAACCCGGTGACCCTAATAAAAAATGAAAACGAAAAAGAAGCTCTAATGTCTACATTCCATGATGATCCAATACAAGAAGGTCAGACTGGCATTACAAAAACTTTGGCCAAACGTAAAAGATATTATGTCCAAATATATCAGAGACTACATCCAAAGATTTCCAAAATGCCAAAAAGCGAAAACCATTACGCAAACTACTCTAAGCAATGGAATGAATACGCAGTTACCTTACTTTACGATTTACCAATATTACTATTAACTATATATAAAGATTTTATTCTAAAATACGGTCCAATGAAGACGTTCATTACGGACATGGGAACAGAATATATGAATTCATTTAATGAATCTTTATGTTAGAGTTTAAACATCAAAAACGTAAACTCAATTGAACACCACCACCAGACTGTAGGAACAGCGGAACGAATCCACAGAACCCCTAAATATAATCATATATCTCAGTTGATGAAACAGATTGGGATATATGGCTACAATACTTGGTACATTGCTTTAACACAAAACGTTCTATGGCACATGATTATTGTCCATACGAGTTCGTTTTTGGTAAAACTTCAAATTCGCCAAAACATTTCAATGGTATAGATAGAATAAAACCAATACATAATATTGAAGATTCTGCTAAGGAATCCAAATTCAGCTTAGAACAGGCATATAAGAGAGCTAGAATAATGATCCAATACAAGAAGGTCATACTGGCATTACAAAAACTTTGGCCAAACGTAAAAGACATTATGTCCAAATGTAAGATTTATTATAAGATTATAGGTTTATTTAATATGAATACGATAAAGTATATAGCCGAACAGGTAAATGAATGTTAATACAGATTTCCAATGACCGACAGAAATTCGCGACTACTTTTGACAACTTTCAACTTTATTACGACTTCTGCGACTGGCTTCTTCGACTTGCTTTTTTGACTACTTCTCGACTCTCCTTCTCTTATCTTCTTCGGCGCTGCAAACTTCTCATCTGTCCAAATTTAGCATATTAGCAAAGGGTGGGAATGATGGGTGGTGTTCCAACTTGTGAGGTGATAGTACCCATGCCACCTTACACTCGGCCATCCTGATCACCATCTGACCCAGATGATCCTTCGTCCTCGTCGTCTTCGTCTTTGCTACAACCAAAGTAACGCCACAATTTCATGGAATCAGCAGCGGTTGACGTCTGATTTGGGCCTTGGAACTCTGCAGATTTTTGAACGTCATATCGACCGTTCCGCTTTACGTTAATGACTTCGTAAGGTCCATTAAACTTGTTTGACAGCTTTTTCCCGTTGACGAATTGAGTTGCTCTAATAGCGACTAAGTCACCTAATTGATATCCGTGGTTGCCTTTCCTTTTTTTGTCAAAGTTCCGCTTGTACGTTTCTTGCGCTTTTTCGATCTGGTTTCTAGCTTCTGTTCTTATTCGGTTGCGCTCGTCTTGAACGCCTGACAGTAGTTCCTCCTGAAGGATGTTGACCAAATCTGCATTTGACTCATTTCTCATCTTAACTCCAAACAAAATTTCAAATGGAGTAAATTTTGTTGAAGAGTGAACGTGCGCGTTGATCGCCCGTTGCACCTGAGAAGTGTATTGATACCACTTCGATGGCTCGGCGGTAGACATTTTGGCCAATACTGAAATGATAACCCTGTTGACTCTTTCAATCTGCCCATTTCCTCTGGGGATCCCTGTGGTATTTTCGATGTGTTCAATCTTTCCGTCAGCACAGAACTCCTTAAAAGGTTTAGACGTAAAAGCAGTCCCCTTGTCGCTGATGATACGCTGAGGGTTTCCAAAAATGGCTACCCATGAACTGAGATGTTTTATGACTTCATGAGCGTCAGTCGATTTAGTGGGATATATCCAGGTATATTTTGAAAAGCCATCAATAACTGCGAATATGTACTTGTACTTCTTTGCCGTTATATCTAAGGATCCTAGATGATCGACGTGGAGGGTTGATAACGGCTTATCTCCCTTGTCTATGCAATGGAAGTAATCTTCTTGTTTTCCGAGTTTTCTATTGTGGGTTATACACTCGATGCAATTTGCAATAACTTCCGTCACTTTTTTGTCTAAATGAGGTATGAAGTACTCCTGTTGAATTGCATGCTTTGTTTTCTCTGATCCCATGTGACCAAAATTATGAGCAGTTCGAATAATTTCTTTTTACATACACTTTGGAATAGCAAGCAACTCTACTCCGGCAACCTGTTTGTAAATTAAGTTATTTTTCATTGTGTATTGCGCATAAGGCTTCTCCTTTAGGATCTCTGCTACCGCTGATAGGTGTTCATCTTTTTTCTGCGCCCTTAGAATTTGCGACTGGACTTCTGACGTGACAATCATGACTGGGAATCGACTAAGACCGTCTACATGCTTCATTCTGGTGCCAGCACGATGTTCTATTTTAAAGGAAAAATCTTGAAGGTACATAAGCCACTGTACTACTTCACGAGGGACGTCTTTCTTTGTTGTTGTCATCTTAAAGGCAGCACAATCAGTGATGAGATCGAATTCGATCCCCATAAGATAATGCCTCATCTTTTTTGTTGCTAAATATGCGGCTTTTACTTCTAAGAAGTAGCTGTGTAATTTTTCCTCCTGCGGCGTTGTCTTCTTGCTCCAGTACATAACAGGGTGCCACTTGTTGTCATGCTGCTGGAAAAGTGTTGCCCCAAAACCATCCTTCGACGCGTCAACGTGCAGCTGAGTCTTTGCATTCTGTTTGAAAATTTAGGACTGGCTCGCTTGTTAAAGACGCCTTCAGGTTTTCTACAGCTCGAACCTGCAAACTATCGATTTTAAATTCTGCGTCTTTCTTTAGGAGTTCAGTGAGTGGTCTTGCCATTAATGCGTACTCTCGGATAAATTTTCGGAAATACCCCATCAGTCCAAGAAATGCCTGTACTCCTCTTATATTTTTGGGTATTGGAAAATTTTGCACAGCTTTTATTTTTTCCTGGCCTGGCCAAACATGTCCGTTTTCTATTTCGTGTCCCAAAAAGTTTATCTTCTCCTTCAAGAATTGGCATTTTGACCATTTGATTTTCAAGCCAAACTTTTCACCCTGCTTTAAGACGATCTGCATGTTTTTAAGGCATTGCTCCGCCGAATCACCAAACACAACTATGTCATCTACGTATATCTCCATTATGCCATCATTTATTAACTTCTGGAAGATATAGTTAACATATCGAACGAAGACGGCCGGTGAGTTACAGAATCCGAAAGGAGCTCTGTTAAATTCGTAAAGACATTCCTTTGTAACAAATGCCGTGTATTTTCGGCATTGCTCGTCAACTGCAACATGGAAAAAACCGTTTCTTAGGTCCATTACTGTAAAAAATTTGGCTGCTTGCATCTTCTCTAAGACCTCCTCTACGATGGGAACGGGGAATCTATCTTTCAAAACAAGAGTGTTTAATTTGCGATAGTCTACGCATAATCTGTACGTTCCTTCTTTCTTTTTGGCCAGAACTAACTTGCTTGCTACGTCCGAACACGATTCTCGAATAATACCACTGCTTAGCCATTCCTCTACTTATTTCCTAACAAATTCTCGCTCAGGGATCGACAAGCGACTTGGACTTTCACGGAAGACAATGCTGTCCTTTGGTATGATACTTAGTTTTATTGGGCATTCTTCAGGGTTACTTTTCGGCTTGTAGTTGTATATCATTTCTTTCACAGCAGTCGCATGTTTGGGATTTACGTTTATATCAAAATCTTCGGTAGAGCTTACCGCGTTGAATACATTTGACTGGGAGGGTTCTTCATTATTTTGCATCTGTGTCGCCGCAAAGGTATAACCCCTGCTAGTTAGAGTTATAGTGAATTTCTCTAGGAAATCGTATTTGCGTCCGGAACAACTAAAAACGTGTGCGTAGTTATAAGTCCATCAACTTCAACCGCGTCCGAAAATTCACCCAGCACTGAGGTTGCGACGTTGCCTAAACCGAACAGCTTTAGAAAAGATTTTTGTAGTACACGATTACCGAACGCCTTTGTAAATTTGTCTTTCCGCATCGCTTTAAAAAATTCTTTTATTTTAATGGCAGATTATGTGAAACTTTGTATTCAATATAATGATGCGTGCTACCAGAGAAAACTACAATCTGACCTTAACAACTTTCAATTTTGGTGCTCTGCAAACTTACTAAATCTTAACGGCTCTAAGTGTAAAGTAATGACCTTCATTCGCTCTAAGCCGTTAATATCCACTTATACACTTTGTGGTGTAACCCTAGATAGAATTAAGCTAGTAGACGACTTAGGTGTCCTATTGGATGCCAAACTTACATTTTCCGACCACATTTTTTCCATGGTTAACAAAGCCAGAGGTGTGTTAGGTTTTATAAAAAGATGGTCGAAAGAATTTAATGACCCATACGTAACCAAAACTTTATTTGTCTCTCTCGTTCGTCCGATCTTAGAGTATGGATCTTGCGTCTGGAACCCCCAGTACGCGTTCCACCAAGACCGTATAGAATCAATTCAAAAAAGCTTTCTCTTATTTGCTCTTCGTGGCCAAAATTGGGATGCAAACTTACATCTTCCCTCCTATAAAAGCAGACTATTACTAATAAACTTACCTACCCTTGCTAACCGTAGGACAATGCTTGGCTTTGTTTTTATTAACAATCTTATTAGTGCGGACATTGATAGTCAAGCCCTAATAGGTCGCTTAAACATCAATGTGCCCGCTAGACCCACTAGAAACTATATTCCCTTATCCTTGAGACATTGCAGCTCAAACTTTGCCCTTCATGAACCATTTAGGGTATTATGTTCGAGTTACAATACCCTCTACAACATTATATCCAATACTTCACCTACTAACATAAAAATCGTCTTACTAAACCACTTAGCTCATATTTAATTAATTTATTTATTTAATATTCCACTCGGTACTATCCCCGTGTTCCGAGCCGTACGATAGACGGCAGCGCCCCTCGGTCGGTTGGGCGGGAGGCGAAAAAAAAAAAAAAAGAAACGTCTGCTCCAGTGTCAATCAAGCACATCATTTTATTTTTCCCGATTTGCATCTCCTTAACGCGATTTTCTTTGAACACGACATTCACATTGGACTTTACGTCTGGACTATGTTTGGCAATATGGCCCACACCGTTGCACTTGAAGCATTTTAGGTCGCCCTTACACTCAGCTATCTTATGGTCAGCGGACCCACAGTTATAGCAATGCTGTTGCTTTTGGTTAAATGGATTTTCCACCACTTTTATTTTCACCAATTTCACATTTTTCTGCAATCATTTTTATTAGTTTGGCCAAGTCCCCGTTGTTCACAAATGTGAGTGAATCTTCAAAGTCTATATTGCTCATTTTTTCTGCAAATTCTTGGTCAACTTCGTCCGATTTTAATGGCAAACTTTCGTCAAGTTGAGATTGTGTTTGTAACGGCTTGAGCTCTGCAATAGTTGTCTCTTTTTCACTACTTTGATTTTTTCGCCAATGCTCCTTCTATTTAATTGAAATGTGCTGTTTTGCACATCTTCGTCAAGTTTTTCTGGATTCTTCTTTGATGTCGTAGAATTATTGTTTTGCGCAGTATTTTTCTTCTTTTTATTTGTTCTCATCATAATTTCACAACTTCTTAAACAATTTCACAAAGAGTTAATTGTTGCACATAGTTCATTTAACTGGCTGCTCGGATCGGTTGGGCCCCAATGTAAGATTTATTATAAGATTATAGGTTTATTTAATATGAATACGATTAAGTATATAGCCGAACAGGTAAATGAATGTTAATACAGATTTCCAATGACCGACAGAAATTCGCGACTACTTTTGACAACTTTCAACTTTATTACGACTTCTGCGACTGGCTTCTTCGACTTGCTTTTTTGACTACTTCTCGACTCTCCTTCTCTTATCTTCTTCGGCGCTGCAAACTTCTCATCTGTCCAAATTTAGCATATTAGCAAAGGGTAGGAATGATGGGTGGTGTTTGTCAAGGATGGGTGTGCCAACTTGTGAGGTGATTGTACCCATGCCCCCTTAAACAAATATATCAGAGACTACATCCAACGATGTCCAAAATGCCAAAAATCGAAAACCATTACGCACACAAGGTCCACTACTCAAACTACTCTAAACAATAGAATGAATACGCAGTTACCTTACTTTACGATTTACCAATATTACTATTAACTATGTATAAAGATTTTATTCAGAAATACGGTCCAATGAAGACGTTCATTACGGACATGGGAACAGAATATATGAATTCATTTAATGAATCTTTATGTTAGAGTTTAAACATCAAAAACGTAAACTCAATTGAACACCACCACCAGACTGTAGGAACAGCGAAACGAATCCACAGAACCCCTAAATATAATCATATATCTCAGTTGATGAAACAGATTGGGATATATGGCTACAATGCTTGGTATATTGCTTTAACACAATACGATCTGTGGCACATGATTATTGTCCATACGAGTTCGTTTTTTGGTAAAACTTCAAATTCGCCAAAACATTTCAATGGTATAGATAAAATAAAATAAAAAATAAAAAAAGGAATCCAAATTCAGGTTAGAACAGGCATATAAGGGAGCTAGAATAATGTTAGATGTCAATAAACAAAAACCAAAAAATAGACATGGCGAAAACAGTTTAGATTTTAAATTAAAAATAGGACCCAAGGCTTTATTAAAAAATTAAACTGGCCCTAAGCTAGATTGTTATGTACGATTTCTTATCGTGGATCGGCATAACAGAATGACGCCGAAAGCAAACATAAAAGGACAGGAAGATAATCTCCGGCTGGTCCTCGACAACGAGTGGTGGTCTTGGAAAATTGCTACACAGAGCAAGTCCTATAAATCCCATTAAGATGCGAGGGATGCAGCCACGAAGGGTGATCGCCGAGATGCGCCCGATCGGGACCCCTGTAGGAGACAGAGATATTCCGGTCCGGCGATGGCCATCAAACGCATCGGAAGCGAAAAGTCAGGAAAAACACTCAGGAGATCAGGGTCGGTAGCTTCCAAGGTACAGCGGATGTGGTCCTTGTGAAAATTGTTGCTGGATGCAACGAACAAGTGGTCCGTCCAAGAAAGAAGAAGATGAGACCTACGAGAGAAAGAAAAGAAACAATAAAGAATATAAATACGAAGGTTCATCGGGCTGGATAAATTACTCGTCACTCACCCCACCGAGCAGAACATTAGCAGGACAGAAAAATAGAATAAAATAATAATAATAATAATAAGGGAAGATAAGATATGTCAGAAGGCAAAAGAAGCAGACAGACAGTTAATAGGAAAATTAGAAGGAGTTTAGAGTTTTTGTTGAACCGCGGATTCGAAATAATGACTCCGCCAACCACACGTTCCCAGGCTAGCCAGAAAGTGAGCCAAGATCTGAATGATATCTCTCCGCCCCAAGAGTTGGTGATGGATGGGAGCACAGTCTTTGATATTAGCCACCAGGAGGACCTGACGGAAGCAGTGGGGGCATGAAAATAAATACTAGAGACGGCGTTCCCAGCGGTGACCAACACAATCTCACAAGCGAGGAGGAAGAGAAGGGTCATGTCCGTTTGGCGAAAGAAATAGAAGCAGCTATTAATTTAGCCCTATTCAAAGCGCATGAAACATACCGTACAGCGGCGTCCGTGGAGGTCGCTGACTTCCGAAAACAAATGCAGCAAGACATGAAGAGTTTCATGAGGGAGATCAATGAACTCGTCCGCCCTACTGGAAAGACAACGGCAGACACTCATGAGTCTCAACCTAGGCCAGCGATGGAAGCAGCAATGCCTAATCCAGTGCAGCAGAGAGCAGACCGCAGACCCGAGAAAGAGCAGCAGAGGGTATGGGTGGGTTGGCATCAGTATAGCCAACAACCGCCTGTGTTGTGGCCAGGAGTTCCAGCTCACGGCAGACAGGATGGGAATCCAAGCGGACATAGGGAGTTAAGCCCGAAATGAGCAATCCCAGGAAATGGGGGATATCATTCGGTGGCGGACCCAAGGGAATGCCGGCTGGTGAATTCATATTCCGGATAAAGCATTTGCAGATGGCTTACCAGGTCACGTGAGAAAAGGTCCTTCGATCATTTCACTGCCTGGTAGATGGTCAGGCCTTTTTTCTTTTTTTTGATATAACAATAAATACAGCTAACAAATTTTTATAACTAGATAACTAGAGATAAATGCTAAATACTAATACTATTAATACTAATGCTAGATTACTGCTTTAGGACTCGAGAAATTTGGCGTCCTCTTGTCCAGAGATCGGCTGTATGCCTTCGCTTTAGACGTCTTCTGATAGTTGCATTAGCCAGCGAAGAAGTGTGAGTTGTGAGACGGCCGTTCTATCGACTCGAGTGCCTATTTATCTGTTCCCTAATAGAGGGAATGTGGAGGTCATCTTCTAGGGCTTTGTTTCTATCGTACCAAGCCGCATTTGCAATCATGCGCAACGACCGGTTTTGAACCCTTTGTACTTTCATGACGTTAGAGTCCGAAGCCAAGGCCCATAGTTGGATGCAGTACACCATCGAGGGCACCACAATTGATTTATACAGCAGCACTTTGTTAGCTAAGCTAAGCTTGCTCGTTGGCTTAAGCAACCAGTAGAGTTTCCTATGCTTGGAACGACAAGTAGCTGCTATTTTCAAAGTATACTGCCTCCATGTGAGTCGCTTATCCAAAATGAGGCCCAAGTACTGCGTCTGTAAGGATTGCGGGATAATGTCGCCGTGAAGTTTAACCTCCTTAAGGAACTGCACTCTCAAAGTGAAACAGCAGTGTTTTGACTTCCTTCCATTAATCGCTATGTTCCACCTGTTAGTCCACTTGCCATATGAGTCCAGAAATTCTTGGGTGATGTTTGATGCCTCGATACGGCAAGAGGAAATGGCTAGGAACGCTGTGTCATCGGCGTAGGTGGCCAGAAGTGTGATAGGTTCATTCGGGCAAGGCAGGTCTGAAGTGAACTGTGGAACTCCAGCACGAGCAGATCTTATGCTTGACCTTACCCCTCTTACTTCAACCATAAACCTTCGACCAAGTAAATATAATTTAAGTTAAGAGAGTTGGAGAAGAGATTTCAGCTTATACAGCAGTCCATCATGCCACACGCGATTAACGGCTTCCTTAACGTCGAGGAAGATAGCATTG
This sequence comes from Drosophila eugracilis, assembly GCF_018153835.1. Lineage (NCBI taxonomy): Eukaryota > Metazoa > Arthropoda > Insecta > Diptera > Drosophilidae > Drosophila > Drosophila eugracilis. The sequence continues at coordinate 12,499 of NW_024573834.1, read as the reverse complement.
CTGTATTGCTTGTTGACAGCAAAAGCTAATGAGATCTCTGAGTCAGATTTGCACCATATACCGTCAGTTTTCTTGATAGGAATCATTCTGAGAGGCTGTCGCTTTAATTTGCTTGTAGATTTCCAGAGGATAAAGCCGTAAGGTTTGGTGGGGTCCACATTGAGAAGCAATTTCTCAAAGAACTACCACTTGATTTTACGCAGGAGTTTTTTAAGCTCGTCTTCAGCACATCGATATGCTTTTTTGTCGACTAGATCTTGGGACCTCATATATCTACGACGTAATGATCTTTTCAGCCTTATCAAGTCCGTGATCTCAAGTTTTAAAAGTGCCTGAGATGGATTGGAAGGGTTGGAGACTTGTCCGCAGGTTGACGATTTCGCAGCGATATGGATGTTCCGAGCAAATGTTTCAACAGCATCGTTGATATCTTCAGGGAGTTCAGCACCATATTGAGATTAACAAGTCTGTTAATTACAGCTTGAAACCGCGGGACACTTGCATTTTGAGGAAGAGTTTCAGGTCGCCGACTAATTTTTAACGCTTCGACTCATAATGAGATAATTAATGGGATGTGATCAGAGCTCAGTTCAAGCAAGAGGAACCGCCATAGTCGCGAGTGCCGCGACTATAAGATACCCGTTACCATTTTACACAAATTTAAAATATTCATTTTGCTGGTGGAAATTCACAAGGCGTCACCTATTCTCAGAGAAAGCACTGATGGTGACGTCACTGCCCATGTGAAGCCTTATAAACTTAATATTTTCATAAATAGCGAAACAATGTTCCGATTTAAAAAATCTTTGGCAAATCGATGGATATTAACAGAAATAAGTTATACAAGGTCAAACAAAAGCATTTATAATAATATTATAGACGCCACAGTTTTCCGCGGCTTGTGGGCGTTAGAGCGGGCGTGGCCGAATGCAACTTCTTGTCAAGTTTCAGAGGCGTCTTTTAAATACGTATTCTTTTTCTTCTCATTTTCGAGATTTTTGCATTTTTGGGTTTTCGGGTTTTGTGGCCGTTAGAGTGGGCGTGGCTTGGTCGGAAAAAACAGTTCGCATTGGGAGCATCATAAAAACCTACATGCTTAATCCGAACTTTCTATCTCTTATAGTTACCGAGATTTCAGCTTTTCTAGAAAATGCGAAAACCGTATTTTGAGCATGGTGGGCGTATGGGTGGGTTTGGCCACTTTAAATAAACACTATAAGATGCGCTGGCACCAAAAGATTATACATTTTTAATTTCTTTCTAGCTGTAATAGTTCCTGAGATTTCAGCGATTTTAATTTTTCGCGATTTGTGGGTATTAGAGTGGGCGTGGCAGGATGCTGTAATAAACTGGGTATCGTAACCATGCAAGTTGTAGTACGACCTTGAACAAAAGTGTGTTTCACTAACTACCATAATATCAATATTATGACTTTGTACGAAGAGCTCTAACTCGAGGGCTTTGTTAGCAAGACAGTCGGCGTTCCACACACCAATGTTAATACCAATTTGACTCATGGTTGCGCTGCATGAACCGGGAGAGATCCAGGGAAGACCTCAGCTGCTCCTAAAGGGTGTTGTGGTAGCAATTTAGAAACAAGACCCATCATCGACACCATCATTTGGAACATCTTGTCAAACTGGGCTACAAGGACCGAACGTCTTTCGTTAGATTGCAAGAATATTTACTCTTGACGTTGCCATTGAAGATCGTTGACCGATTGCTGCGTGCTGCGCCGCTGTTGTTGGGGTATAGATTGCTGAGAGTGTACTTGCTGTTGCTGTTGTTGTGGCACCTGCCGCTCCTGTCGAGGTGGTCCATTTTGAAGACGAATCTGACTTTGTTTCATGCTATTGCTGCCCAGCGGAGGAAACTGTTGTTGGCTCCGAATGGGTGGGGGTGACTAGTTTGTCCACGGACAGCGTTAGCGTGGGAGCTAGGAACCACAGGGTTTGTCCGAGAAATTGAGGTATGTAGCTTTTGGGTCCTGACCTCATGTATTTCTTTATTGTTTGCCGCCGGTTCGAGCTCGAAAAAAACAAAGTTGACAAACTGTCAAATCGGCTCCTAGGCCGGTTGACAAACCGAACCGTGTGACCAGCTGAGGTAAGACTTTCTTTAATGGTGTCATCCAGTACAGAATGATGAATACCACGGATGACAACACGATAGGATCTCTCTTCTTTTAGCTGCCACGAATGGAACGGCACTTTTTTGGCAGTCAATGATTTAGTAATATCTCTGTACGCATCAGAGTCTACTGCTAGGATGGATACAGAGTTATTGGAGTGGCATTTTAAGGAATACTTGCATGGGTCAACAATCTTGTGTATTGATCTAATGAGACCGTTTAAGTTTTCGCAATAATTAACCACAATATGGGGTGGTTTGTGGGAGGCTGTTTGTTCTTGGCATCCAGAAGGACGGCTGGGGCTCTTGCTGTTGTTGTTGTTAGTTGATGAGTTATTGGGTGTAGTTTTTCCAATATTGTTTAAGTTTGCGCTATTTCTGGAAGTCTGCCTTAGTCCGGCAGAAGTACTGGGAGTTTCAATGGGTCTGGTCGGTTGATGAGCACCTGTCACGTTAATGTCAGTGTCAACGTCCGATAGTTAGAGAAACGGTTAGCAGGTATAACAGTTTTAGGGCTATTGGAGTTTCTTTGAACTTTGCTGACTGAATTCGGTTCTTGTTCCATTTTTTTCTGAATAACTGTTCAACTTGTTTTCGCGACGAGCATAACTAACGGATCGTGGGAGCGCTGACCGCAACTTTTTGAATCAATTCACCAGAGAATTAATTTTTCCACAGATGTGGACTTGTCCACTGACTCTTCACAAAGAATTTGTAAAAATTCACAAAAGAATTACGCTTTGCTACAAACGTGGACTTGTCCACAGACTCTACACAACGAAATTCGCAGCAACGCATGATCGAGACTGATGGTCAGGCCAAGGAGTGGTTTTGAATGCACGTGCGCACTACGGGATTGAGGGATTGGCCGGGTTTGAAGTACGCGCTGCAACAACGGTTCCAGTTGGACGTCAATCCGACCACGACCTGATAAGAACGATTAAAGTGAACATTAGAGATGACATCTCTAGGATTATATATCCGATGTGGGTAACTAACCTGGAGCAGCTATGGTAGGAATGTCACGAATCTGAGGGGGTCTTGGCGAACAGCTGGTCGCGCAGGTGCGGGATGCAGGAGCACCAGAGACCACTAAGGGAGAAGCACCAAGTTCACAAAGCGTATATATCCCAGCAGCAAGACGAGGATTCCGAGTTCCTAGAGACCATATCTCGGGGCAGAGAAGGTGGAGCACAAAGTTCGTTGATCTGCTACAATTGCTTCATGCCGGGACACACATATTATGCGTGTGACTCCGAAGTCCTCAATAAATTCTGCTACAGATGCGGTCGACAGGTAGTACGGTTCACACGGTGTCCCAAGTGTCAGGCGGGAAACGCGAAATGGGGCATGATGCAACCGGATGAGTCTCGCTCCAATCCCAAAAAGACACTTTAATAGCCTCCGAGAATCTGCAGGATAAAATATGAGATAAATATGAGTCAGTGTTTAAGAAAATATTAATAAATAAAAATTTAAACAAGGGAAAGGTAGAAAGAAAGGACGTGGCCAGACCGATTGAAGGGAGGAAACGCGAGTATCAGCAAGCAAGGGAAAATATATTTGGAGAACTAGGAGTAGATAGCAATCCCATCAAGTCGCCAAGGATAAGCCGAGCCCGAAAACGTTACCAGCAACGAAAACAAGAACGGAGAGAGGTCTGCGCAGCTATAATAGCAGCAGCTTCGACGGAAAACCGAGCGTTTGCCGAGGTAGTGATCGCAAACCATTCGATGCAGAGACTGCTGGACACGGGAGCTACGAAAAACATCCTAGGAGACGGGTGTATGGAACTGGTAGAACGGCTAAAACTAAATGTTTTGAAAGTGAGATCTACCGTACAGACAGCCGGCGGGTCATCACATCGGGTAGCGGGACGCATAGAAGTGGTGCTCCTTCGGTGCTCCTATGTCTTTCATTACGGCTAAAACGTATTTGGGAATAGACTTTTGGCGGAAATTTTCAATAGCTCCCGACGTCTAAGGAGTAGGTGAATTGTCGTCGATGGAGAATGAGTTTTATGTTAAGAGCAAGCCCGTAGAACCACACATACTGTCGGAGAAAGAAAAGACACAGTTGAAAGTGGTGCAGGGAAAGTTTCTAACGTTCGAGAGACACGGGGGCTGACGAAAGAGGAAACAAACTTCATCCAACTTGAAGCAGGAACCGTTCCAGTGAAGACAAGGTTCTATCCGGTGTCACCAAAAGTTCAGGAATTGCTCTACGCGGAAGTAGATGGGATGTTGGGGTTAAGCGTAATTGAAACTAGTGAAAGCCCTTAGAACAATAAAATTATGCTAGTCCAAAGACCTGGGAAAAATCGGTTATGCTTAGATGCGAGAAAGCTCAACAAGGTAACGATCAAGGATGCTTACCCATTACAGAATATAGAGTCTATTCTGAGCCTTGTAGATGAAACCATTTACATTAGTAAATTTGGCAAATTGAGCTTGAAGAAAAAAGTAGGGAGTACACCGCGTTCACCATCCCGGGTAGGCCGCTGTATCAATTCCGGAGGATGCCGTTCAGTTTATGTAACGCGGCTCAATGACTATGTCGTCTCATGGACCGGGTCATCCCTCAGAAGCTCAGGAGCAACGTGTTTGTGTACCTAGACGACCTTTTGATTATTTCAAAAACTTTTAAGGAACATATGCGGATACTTACAGAGGTTGCTAATAGTTTACAAAACGCTAACCTCACGATCGGGCTACACAAATCCAAGTTCCGCTTTAGATTCTTAAAGTATCTGGTTTGTGATTGGAGAGAGTTCCTTGAGGACGTGTCCAGCAAAGATTCAAGCAATAAACAAAATTCCAGTGCTGAGAAACGTGAGGCAGCTCAGAAGCTTCCTAGGAACAGCAAGTTGGTACAGGCGGCTCATTCGAGGGTTTTCTGAGATATCGGCGCCCTTGACGGATTGTTTAAAGTCCAAGACCAAGTTCAAGTGGACACCTGAAGCAGAAGAGGCGTTTAACAAACTAAAAACAGCATTCAGCTCAGCTCCAGTGCTGATACATCCAGACTTTCGGAGCGGACTCTTCGTGCCATGTGACGCAAGCCAAGTGGGGATCGGCGCGGTTCTCTTCGAAAAGGATGTGGAGGAAAATGAGAGACCGTTACCATTTTACTCCCAGAAGCTGCAGAATAGATTTCGGCCATATATAAAGCTCTTGCCCTTTACAGTCATCACTGATAATTCTAGCCTTTAATGGCCTATCACTCTTAAAGACCTAAATGGACGATTGGCACGGTAGTACTTTAATCCAGCAAGCACATGACAGCGATACCGCGATGCATGAAAGCATAGGTCGCACGCTTAACAGGCTTAGACAGTTCTACTACTGCCTTAAGATGGCAATCCAGGCTAGAAACTACATTAAGGACAGCAACATCTGTAAGGAAACCAAACACTCAACCCGGATTATCAGACCAAAAATGGGCCAACAAACAATCACCTCTCGACTTGGTAAAGACCCACGGTCTAAAAGAGGCAACTGCTACATATTGGTAGTGTTGGATCACCTAACAAAGTTTGTTGGCCTAAGGCCGATGCCGAAGGCAACAGCAGCCGCAGCCGTGAGATACCTGGAATCGGACATACTGCATGAATTTGTAGTTCCAAAGATAATACTCACCGACAACGGAGTGCAATTTTTAGCAAGGCGGTTTTAAAGTTTTCTTGAGAGATATCAAATTCATCACAAGAGGACTGGCAGATATGCTTCTCAGTCGAATGCCTCAGAACGTGTGAACCAATCCATTATTGCAGCTATTTGGATCCATTTAGGGGAAGACCACACACGTTGGGATGAGAAGCTGGTCGAGGTTCAAGGTTCTCTGCGAAGTGCCGTTCACAATAGTACTGGCGTCTCGCCATACTTTGCCATGTTTGGCCACCACATGTTCCTGAGCGGGCAAGACTATAGGATAGCCCGAAAACTAGACGCCGTAAACGACTCACAAATTCAGGGTGTGTCTTGAAAGGGTCGTCTGCAACTGATTAGGGACAGATAACAGAACGTATTAATAAAGCTTATGAGAAATCAGCCAAGCAATACAATAGAAGGGCAAAAGACATCAAATACCTACCTGGCCAAGAAATCCTTGGGCGAAACTTCATTCTTAGCGTTTTCAACTTGAATGAACTTGATTCTGTTGTAAGTACTGCAGGTGCCGAGTGGTAAGGTCCGTTGGAAACAACCTCTATGAGCTGGAGACGTTACAAGGGAGACGATTGGGAGTGATCCATGCGAATTGGCTACTGGCAGCCTCAATTGTACTCCTGCTCCGTCAACACACAAACGGAACCGTAGTATGGTGTTATGGTCTGTCAAAATAAAGTATATATGGACAATACCAAAACAGTACCGATGGTAGAGATGTACAGCAAATGCGGATACCAGAGACGGCAGTGAAACGGGAACTGGTTTGGAAATAGCGCTGGTTCCTAGAGGAGCGAAGAAAAGTGTGGGCTCAAGACAGATTTGAAATTCGAAAAACGCTCTCCCGAAAGGTTAATTGAGTCCACTACAAGAAGGGCGGTTAGATGGCAAGATGTGAGAGCGATAATAAGAGGAGGTAGACGTGACCATCGGCAAATTTTCCAAGATACTCAAGCGACATAATCCAATTCTGGAAATCTGTGAGGAAAGGAGAAAATCAAGTGATCGGCAGTATCGCCACCCACATCTGGGTGGCGCCAGGTTTTTTTATTTTTAAATTTATTATTAAAAATATAGTAAAACTGTACCATATCAGATATACCCAAAACATATGTATAATCTACCTAATGTAACCCTCTAATTTATTTATTTAATTTATTTATTTATTTCTGCAATTATTTATGCATATATAGTGAAGTGTTGATATTTATTTGAGTCGAATTAATGTCCCGTCAGTTGACTAAGGACAACGCCAAGTTGAATTAATAAACGAATATTTAGGTTCCATGTAAGTATAAGTATATATAATATTCGTTTGAAAGAGTTGGTATAAAATTACAAATTGGATTATTGCGCTTAATTATATTTTTAATGCATTCATTATTAACTTCTTTATTGTCTTGATTATAAACTTTATTCTCATCTTCAAAATATGATTGTTGATCTGAATAGTCTAACTGATATCCATTATGGTCGGGATAAGGAATTATTTTAATGGTGTTAATGATTTTGTGGTTAATATGGATATGTGAAATAAGTAGTAATTTGTTATTTTTGTGGTCAATCCAAGTTGTTTTTTTGATTAAAAGTATATTTTAACTGTTAATGGATTCTAGTTTGTCGTAATTGAGTAACTTTGGATTAAAAAGTCCAAGACGTGAAAGTTGCATGCCTATTTCTATGTCTTCAATGTACTCAATAAATTGCATGAGTTCATAAACAAGTGTGTCAATACTATTGCGGTTATTTTCGTAGTTAGTAAGTTTCTCCAGTCCTTCATTCACAAACTTTACGACATCATTTAATTTATGAAGTTGAATTGAATTTTCTGCAATTATATCTATTTTTACCCTATCATTTTCATCAAGTGTGCCAAATAGAAATTTAAAAGATGAACCAATTATGTCAAATAGTCCACGTTTCTGCCTATTTTGCTGATGAATAGTTATGAATTTAATTCTTTCAATAGTTTGTTGTACAAATATTTCATTCTGGGCGAGTTTGTGACTTTGTTACCAAGAGATTCAGTGATAATATTGATTTCCGTTAAATTAATTCTTAAACAGTGATGTTCATACACTACCGGTATTTGAATTGGAATGCTTGAGAAGAGTAAATAGCCAAGATCGGAATCTGGGTGGGTTATTTGAATTTGTTGAGTGTAGCCCGTGGTGAATAATAGAAATAACATAATTGTACAGAAGGTTCCTTCGAAAGTTTAACGGCATTAGTATTCTTTTGTTTCTTAAAATGTGTTCTGTAGTATTGGGTTTCCCTATTTCGATTAGAAATTTTGTAATGGTCTTCGTCTATTTTTTCTACATTTTTATTTGCCTTAAATGGATTTTCTAATTTTCCCTTTAGAAGTGGACCTTTTCTGTATCTAGTGTCAATGTTAAATTCTTGTCGATCTTCATTTATTCTATCTATTTTCCTTTCTTTAATATTTTGAGTGTTTAATATTGGATGTCCAGCGTTTAAGAATATTCGTGAAGGTGTTTGTCCAGTGGTGTATCATGTTTTATTCTCTATCTTGCTTAATTTTTCTTCTTCATCATCGGATGAGTTGATTATTCGGATTTTTTCATTTATTGTCTTATGTAGTCTTTCGATGTCTGCTACACCAGTTTTTGCCGTGTTAAGTTGTAATTCAATTCCTTCTGCTTCAAGCCATCGTTTTAGAGTCAAGCTGGTGAAAGATCCGTCTCTGCGCAAAAATGCGCATTAGCGCGTCCCTGCATTCTATCCAATCCTTTGTTTTAATATGTTCAAGTGTAGCGAATTTAGAATAAATGTCATTGCAACTGATGTAATGTTTTCCCTCAGATGAATAAATATCTACCACAAATTTGTCTCGACAATGTTCAGGGTTGGGTGTAATTTTGAAAGGCATTTTGGTATTTCTGTTTTCTGTTTTAGCCAAATTGCATATGTTGCATTCATTTATTATATTCTGAATTAATAGTTGGCTATTTGGAAAAAAGTGATTTTCTTTGAATAATTTAGTCATTTTCTGTATACCTGGATGTAAAAGCTTTTCATGTGATTGAAGTATTAGGTTGTCAAAAAAGTCTTTCGGTATTTTCGTTAGTTGGCGCTGAAAGCGCGTAGTTCTTGTTTTATTTGTCGCATCAGGTCATACTATATCTTATTGGAAAGCTCGATTCACGCGCTAGCATGTGTTTGATTGATTGTCTTTTCTTTTAAGAGGTTCGTAACATAAAGAGCAATAGGGCATATTTTACAGTACTACTACGATAAAGGCAAAAATGCATCTCAAGCCGCCAATAAAATTTGTGCAGTTTATGGACCCGATACAGTTTCCATTTCCATCGCACAACGATGGTATCAACGTTTTCGTTCTGGTGTAGAGGTGGTCGAAGATGCGCCACGTTCCGAGTTTTTTGCCAATAGGGAAGCGAGCTTCTATGAGAGGGGCATTATGAAGTTGGCGTCTCGTTGGGAACGCGTCATCGAACAAAACGGCGCATATATGACTTGAATCGCATTTTTGTTACCAATTGTATACCGAAAGACTTTTTTGACAACCAAATATAATTTCTTTGAATTCGGCATATGAACAAACATTCTTTAATAAGTGGAGGCTGCGAATTACTTTAGTGTAAGTGGTATTATTCTCTGTGTGCTCTTTGAATGATTTCAAAATCTACATCGCTTTCAATATGTAATGTTTCTATGAATAAAATGATCAAGTAAAATTTGTTTGGCCTTGTCTAGTGTCATTACATTATATTGGATTGTGGTAATGGAGTTACCGAATATTCTTAAATGCTCTAATTTATTGCTATCGGATTTAATGAAAATGATCTGTTTTTTGAAATAGTTTATTGCTTTTTCTGTTAAATGAATTAAATTACTATTATCTTCTTCTGCACTATGTTGAGTAACTTCACTGTGGTGATTTTCTTCAATTTGAATTCTTGATAATGCATCGGCAACTGAATTTTCTTTCCCTTTAATATATTCGATTTTAAATTGGTATTCGTTTAACTTGGCTCTCCATCTTTGTAACTTGGCATTTGGTTATTTTAAGGTATGTAGCCATCTAAGAGGTTGATGGTCACTAGCAATGAGAAAATGAAGTCCTGGGCAAGTAATTCCAATGGCAAGTAATTCCTTTTCGATAGCACTGTAATTTAGTTCATGTTCATTAAGTGTTCTGCTAATAAAGGATATAGGATGACCATTTTGAGAAAGTACGGCTCCAAGGGCTAGATTATTGGCATCTGTGGTTAAAGTGTTTTTTTTTCCAAATCGGGTAATTGGAGAATTGGTTCTCTAATTATTAAAGTTTTAAGTTTTTAATGTTTTAAAGTTTCTATGTAGTCGAGATTTTGTGTATCTATTTTTGCTCCTTTTTTTAAACATTTGGTCATTGGTTTCGTTATGTCTGCGTAGTTTGGGATACATTTACGATAATAACCGGTTAATCCAAGGAAAGCTCTGATCTCTTTTACTTTTTAGGAAATGGGATATGAAACTATGGCTTTAACTTTAAGGGAATTTGGTTTTATACCATTGGGGTTTACGATGAGACCAAGAAAACTAGCTTCTTTTTTAAGAATTCACATTTGTCTAACTGCAACTTTAAATTTGCTTCTGCAAGTTTGGAAAAAACTAGCTGTAATGAATTTAAATGTTCGGTAAGGGATGTGGAAAAATGTATGATGTCATCTAAATACACTAAACAGTGTTTATTGAGCAACTGTCGAAGGATATTATTCATGCACCTTTGAAAAGTAGCAGGTGCATTTCTAAGGCCAAATGCCATTCGAAGGTATTCGTAATGACCGCTTTTGGTGAAAAATGTAGTTTTAGGTATTGATTATGAGTCCATTTCTATTTGATGAAATCCCTTTGCCAAATCGATAGTTGTAAAATATTGGCATTTACCTAGTTTACCAAGGATTTCGTCATGTTTGGTATGGGATATCTGACGGGAATAGTTATTTCATTAAGCTTTCTATAATCAATTACTACTCTATACTTAATTTTTCCAGAAGAATCAATTTTTTTTGGATACTACCCAGGTAGGATTATTGTATGGTGAATTACTTTCCCTAATTAATCCCTGATTAAGCATTTCCTGTACTTGGTTATCGATTTCAATTTCGTGCCCTTGAGCAAGTGGGTACTGTTTTGAATAAATTGAGGAGCTATGTGTTGTATTTAGTACGTGTTTAATGGTATTTGTAAATGTTAGATTGTCTCCTTTTTCATATTGAAGATTTTTGAATTTATTTAATAAACTTTTCAACCTTGAAGTTTCCCCCTGATTCAGGTGACCTAATCGAAACAATTTTTTTATTGATTCCTGAGGGGATTTTTTAATTGGTTCTATTGCCTTTTGAATACAAAAATTTAGTTTTTTTTCTGATTTTGAAGTTATTAATTTATATGTTTTATAAAAAAGGGTAACTATGCTATTTTTTTAATTTATAATTGATTGTGCATTTTTCAACAATTTTCTGCCAATTAGTATATCATAATTATTAGAAAAATTGTGTACATAAAATGATTCATTTGATTAAAAAATACTATTCCTGGGTAACATAATTAAATTTTTCAATGTAATAGGGCTATTTGATGTCAAAACTTCGCATATAGTATTTTAAATAGGAAGACAAAATATATTTTTATTGATCATATTTATTGTGGATCCTGTGTCTATAAGGCAATTGTATGTGCAACCTTTGTATGTTATTTCTATGTATTGGTGTGGTCCGGGGCTGTTAACCGAAAATTTTCGTTTGGTTCTGAGCTATTTTGATTTTGTTCATCTTTATTTTGGGTGTATTGTACCTGTTGTTGCTGTTGTTGTTCATTAATCAACCTATGGTATTGATTGTGGTCATAATACTGTTGTTCATAATAATTAGGTTGTATTTCTTCGTATTCGTGTAGGTGTGCATCTTGAAATCTCAATTCGTCAATAGACATTTTGGTTTCTTCACTGTCCGATGGTCTTAGTCGTTTGGTAACCGGGAAGTTAGTATTTTAGATGTGGAGGGTTCTTGTTGTTGAGGGTATGTATTTCCTTTAAAATGTGCTGTTTGAGGATTTTTAATTTTATTTGAATATTGTGGAAATGGATTTTTGTGTGTAAATGGTTGTGTGTTCATGTATTGGTTGGGTCCGAAATGATTTGGCCACATAGTTTGGTTGTTAGGTATCTGTTGTGTATAGGTGGGTCTAAATGATTGCGTGTATTGATTAAAATTAGGTTGGAATGGTTGAGAATATTGTGGGTAACTTGGTCGATATTGGGTTTGTGTATTTGTATTGAATTTGTGTGGTTTGGAATTCTGATTAGGGTTTGAGTTTTTATTACGTTTTTCTGGAATTTTATTTAATTCATAATTAACATGTTCTTCATATATTCCCTTATTTTGTGCGAAAGTGATTAATGCAATGTCTGCAATGTCCTGCAATGTCATGATGAGCCAAAATAGTGAATAATTGTATTGGAAATTTTGTGATCAATATTTTAATGGAATCTTTAAACGCCTGAAGATAAATAAGAAAATCTGGCTGTTTACATTCTAGATGCAGTTTCGAAATTAGTACTTGACGTCGTCTTCCTCCTTCTTCGCAGAATGCTCTCAGATTTCCCTTGTAAGGTGTCTTCCTAAAGTTCTCCAGATATTTGTAGTTCGGTGTTTGGGTTTTAAATTCTGCAACTA
>NW_024573833.1:0-717 GCF_018153835.1 Drosophila eugracilis | reverse complement strand
AGTATTTTCGAAATCAGGGGATAGGATATTCATCATCTACTGTTTTCTGGATATAATTTCCTGAAGTCGATAACTAATCGCTTCTTCGGAACCCAATTTTGGTCTATACAGGTAGGGTTGTTGTATGGGGACCTGAATGGCCTTATCACGCCGTCCGCTGGAAGTTGTTTGGGCTTCTGCATTGACGAATTTGGTTACACCCCATGGGTGTATTGCTTCGACTTGGAGTACACCGGTTCCACATCAGCTTTATTGTGGGCTATAGTGTTGGTCATTGAATGGAAGCGCTTCGCCTGGATCTTTATAATTCTGGACAATCATTTATCGAAGGTGGCTTTAACTGCCACGGGGAAACATCTTCATCATAAATTTTAATAAAGTTCACATTTTCTGACCTTTGAATCGGATCTTTCGGTTTCCGTTATAAGTGAAGAAAATTCTCGGTAGCAATCAAGTTTCTCTTATTCGCTTGTTTAAGCAAGTCGGAGCCGATAATATCATCGAAGTGTTTAGGTTATTTAAGATAAAAAGCGGGTGTTTTTTATGTTAAACACTGAAACTAAACATTTCTTGCCATTTTTTGGGAAAAGTCATAAATTGAGTAAAGGGTTTCTCCGCTGCCACAATTTCTTTTCAGTCCCGGGATTGGAGTAATCTGTTTTTTGAGGTGCCTGTGTGTAATGTAGGGGAGCAGGGATTTTTTTATTCTAAAAAATT
>NW_024573832.1:0-453 GCF_018153835.1 Drosophila eugracilis | reverse complement strand
GTCTGCCTGTCCGTCCGTCGTCTGTGGCGAACGCTGACTTCCCAGGAAATAGTACTAGAAACAAAGTTGAGATTAATCACGAAGACTTCAAAGAGGTCCGTACGCAGCACAAGTTTAGAACAGTATCCTGCCACGCCCCATGTAACGCCCACAAATTCCGCGAAAACCAAATTGCTGAAATGTCAGGAAGCTTTCATTAGGGAGCTATATAATTCCTTAGATGGCATTTTATATTCGTTAAAAGTGAGCCCAACAGGTAGAATGAAGTATATATTCTTGATCAGTATTAATAGCGAAGACGATTTAAATCAGTCTGGGTCTGTCCGTCCGTCAGTTCGTAAGGAACGCTGAGATCTCAGGAAATATGTAGATACAAAGTTGAGATACAAGATTGAGATCCTGCCACGCCCATCGTAATGCCCACAAATCGCGAAAACTAAAATTTTTTGAAAT
>NW_024573831.1:0-3342 GCF_018153835.1 Drosophila eugracilis | reverse complement strand
CAGCACTTGACTATACAGTTTTCTTTTTTGTTTAATTTAAGCTTTATTTGTCTCGAAAAATTTTATATTGTTCTTTATTTTTGGATTGTTTTATTTAATTCCGTTTGTTCTTCATTTGTTTTTTTAGTCTTGTTTGTTTTCTGGTCTTGTTTGAATTTCACTTGCTCCCAATCATTAAAGTACCTGCAACAACTTTTAACGTTTGTCCTAATAAAGTTTAAACTCCTGGCAGCCCCTATGAAGGTGATTTTTTACGTTGGCTACCAACTTGCGAAAGTGTCTGATGTCCGCCGCTATATAACCGGTAGTCTGTGATCATCGGTAAATGTTCTCGTTAGCGCTTCCGTCTGGTCAACAAGTCCTCGGTCGTCATGTTCGTTGCATGTTGTAGGTATCAGAAAGACTCCCGAAGGCTACAATGTCTCTGTCACTCTTTGAGGTATAGTCCGCGTTCGTGTAGTCATTCAGTTTCGTGTCGAGTCCGTCTTTACAGCCATTATTGCCCATATTATAATGTATTTTTATATAATGTATTTAATATAGATTGTATATAAAATGTGAAAAATTATAAAAAGAGGGTCGGGAGTCTAGTCAATGATGGTTAGCATAGGTGGCACCCTCCCTCTAATTATGACCGTTGTTTCCTGCGAACACATAGTGGTGAGCTTGTTACCTAGTCTTTCATTTGCTTTTAAAAACACTTTTTCGTTCTACAAGTGAGCATATACTGGTCTATTCTCGTTTTTTACCTAGTCAGTCGTCTTCTCCTTTGCCGGTTGCATTTTCTAATAATTTCTTCTTTATCGAATTCCATGGGCCTTGAATGTAGACTATTTCTGTGAGTTATTTGTAAGATACTGAGTGGAGTTGATTGTTGCTTGGTTGCTTTAGAGGATAGTTCCTATAGTATCGTTCAATTTGCATCCAAGTTTCAGGCATCTGGCTATTTCTGCTAGAGTGCTATGAAACCTCTATACTTGACCACTTGTTGTGCTGAGGTAGAGGTAGAGCGTTGGAAGTGTTGATAATGAAATGATTTAACAAAGTTGTTTTAATAGTCTCGGAATTTAACGATCTTTTATTATCGCAGTAGATTGTTGTTGTTTTCGGAAAGAAATTTATTATGTGTAAAAAAGGCGTTTTTATGTCTACTATGGCCCTTGAAGCGATGTTTTGCACTATGTCGAATTTCGAGAATTTATCGACGCATGTAAGGAAAAGGGCTCCATTGGTTGAGAAAATATCAATGTGTAGAATTCTCCCACGAATGAGGGTATAAGAGTTTCTGCAACCATTTACTTTGATGGGTGGTGGAACTGGTTTTTCAATTTGATGTTATTTCTGTTGCTAACCAAAACATTTTTGGGAATAAATAGTCCCTAAGAATTTGTTTTACATTTTCTTGTGCTGCTTAGTGAGCCCTTATGTGTTCTGTTATGACAGTTTCTTTCTGTTCGGTTGAGTCCGTTTTGCCCTGTTTTTCGTCTGTTTGAAAGAAGTGCTAGGGAAGGACTTTACTAGTCGGTGCTATTGCGTGTGTATTGCGTTTACTACCTCCGCTTTAATCAGATTTTCCCGTTCGGGGTTCTGTTTATGTGCCTCACCTTGCTCTTAAACAAGATGAATGTACCGTCTTCGATTATTATTTGGTTTCGGAAGCAGTTTACTGGGTTGTCGGTGGTCTCGATGGTGTATGTCAGGGACTCTTCGCTATGAATGGTGGCTACGTCCGATTCTTGTACGTCTTCTAAGGTTTTAATTTTTTGGCGAGATAATGAGTGTGCCACGAATTTTTCTTTGTCTGGTTTTAAAATTTTTTTCTGAGACGGCAAAGGTAAGTGGTTGATGATCGGTAAAGTTTTTAATGACAAGGAGCTCTCGCTCATTGGTTGCGTAATTTTTCGTTGTCACGTAGGGCTCGTGATATCATTGCGAGATAGTACTGCCACTAGTCCGAAGCCTATATTTTCTCCATTTAGGATGCTTGTTAGAGGTCTTGCGATAGTCGCGAAATTTTTTATGAAGCACCTTTAGTAGCTTGCTAGCCCTAGAAAAGATCTAAGGTCAAAAGTGTTTTTGGTGGGGGAAATTCTTTAATAGACTTTACCTTTTCAGGTGAAGTTTGCAGTCCCCCTTGTGACACTATGAAGCCCAAGTACTCGACGCTCTTTTTAAAGAACTTCGATTTCTCTCGGGATACTGTCATACCTTCCTCTAGGTGCTTGGTTTCCCTGTCTTAGGACGTCATCGATAGCCCTTTGGAAGATGCTTGGGGCGTTTTTAAGTCCAAAATAGCATTCTAAATTCGTATTGGCCATTATTTATGGAAAAAGCGTTTTTTCCCTGTCCTCTTCTGCCTGACTTGAGGTCGAGAGCAGTGAAATACCGTGACTTGCCCATATTCGACGGTATTCTCGAAATTTTTGGGACAGGATATCTATCATCTACTGTTTTTTGATTTAATTTCCTGTAGTCGATAACTAATCGCTTCTTCTTAACCCCATTTTGGTCTATACCTTTCTTACCCACAACCCAGGTAGGGTTGTTATATGGGGACCTGGATGGCCTTATCACGCCGTCCGCTAAAAGTTGTTTTACCTCTGCAATGACGAATTTGGTTACACCCATTTGGTATGGGTACGCCTTGGAGTACACCGGTTCGCCATCAGTTTTTTATTGTGGCTAGAGTATTAATATTGAATGGAAGTGCTTTGTCTGGATCTATATAATTTTTGACAATCATTTTATCGAAGGTGGCTTTAACTTCCACGGGAACATCTTCATCATAAATTTTAATAAAGTTGACATTTTCTGACCTATTCAAGCAAGTCGAGGCCGATAATATCATCGAAGTGTTAAGGTTATTTAAGATAAAAAGGGGTGTTTTAATGTTAAACACCGAAACTAAACATTTTTATTCATTTTGGTAAATTTTTTGACTTTACAGTAAAGGTGCCTCCGTTGCCACAATTTCTTCCAGTCCCAGGATTGGAGTAATCTATTTTTTGGTGTGCCTGTGTGTAATGTAGGGGAGCAAGGATTTTATTCTAAAAATTACATCGAGTCTTCTTCCTCAAGATCGTCTTCTACTTCAGTAGCACAAGTCTGCGCAACGGCGTCGTAATCTTCGTCGTCAAATTTTTTCTTCTGGCATGAGGTTCATTTTTTGTTGCCTTCGCTGACTGCCCTTTTGCCATGTTGTGAGCTGGTTCAAATATCATCCTGAAGGATGGGTCGATCTCTTGTCTCTGGTCCTGGTTAACCCTGGATGAGTTCCTGTGCTTATGTTGGTCTCTGTCCAAAGTGGAACCATTCTGGTTGTTGGCCTTTTTGAGTGCTAAC